>NC_056725.1:822265638-822565638 GCF_019279795.1 Protopterus annectens
CATTCAGGACCTAATAACTGCACATCCGAGATGCTAGCTGTTCGGCACTCTCTGACAGCTTTCAGATCCCTACTCTCTCCGGGGCCTCTACTAATCAAAACGGACAACACCAGAGTGATGTGGTACATCAACAAGCAGGGGGGAGCTCACTGTCACCCACTCTGCAGACTAGCCATGACCCTTTGAAACATGGCCTCAGCCATGCATATTCACCTGCTAGCTCAATTCCTGCCAGGCAACCAAAACTGTCTGGCAGACAACTTAAACAGAAATCTCCTAGACCCACACGAGTGGCAATTAAACCACAACACCTTCAGCCTTGTAACACAGAAATGGGGTACTCCGAAGGTGGACCTATTTGCCTCCCCCCTACAACCACCATCTCAGCACATTCTGCACCAGGGTACCTCACAGCAGGGCCTGGAAAGTGGATGCTCTATCCTTCCAGTGGGCAAACCTCTCAATCTATGCAGTCCCCCCTCTACCTCTTCTTACAAGAGTATTACTCAAAATAAGGGAGGAAAGACCAAGGGCAATGCTGATTGCCCCAGACTAGCCACGCAAACACTGGTACCCATTACTGCACAGTCTGTCACCGTTGTCTCCATGGCACCTCCCTCAGATTCCAACTCTCCTGTCTCAGCAGGAGGGAGTGTTCTTGCATCCACAATTGCAGACCCTGAACCTTGCCACCTGGTTTATTCCTTGACTTCTCCTCCAGTCGTCTGCCTAAGCAAGCAGGTCCTGGATGTTATACGTGAAGCCAGATGACCCAGTACTAGAAAATCCTATGCTGCCAAGTGGAAAAGGTATTGTTACTGGATCCAGACTAAAGGAGCTGACCCAGCACAGCCCTCCTTATCTCTCATCTTGGATTATCTAGCAGACCTACTCCACAGGGGCATTTTCCTTCTCTTCCATTAAAATCCATGCCTCTGCCATCTCTGCACATTGCAACACTGAGCCATCTCTCTTTTCACACCTTCTCATCAAGCAGTTCTTGAGAGGGTCTAACAATTTAAGGCCACCAAGATGGGCCCCTACCCCTGCTTGGGACCTTCATTTTGTGTTGGAAAAGCTCAGGCTACCCCCCCCTCTGAGCCTGCAGCTTCATCAGAGTTAAAATTCCTCTCTTGGAAAACAGCCTTGCTTCTGGCCATCGGTTCAGCTAGAAGAGTGTCTGAGCTACAAGCACTTATGGCTGTGGAACCCTTCATCGTTTTTCATGCTGACAGGGTCTCCCTCAGTACTAACCCAACTTTCATGCCTAAAGTGGTGCCCAGTGTGGCTCTCAACCAATCTTCTTATTTGCCCACCTTTTTCCCTAAACCTTAAAATAAGGGGGAAGGATCCTGCACTCTTTAGATGTGCACAGACAGCTCGGATTCTACTTGGATAGGACTAAGCCCTTTAGGAAGTCTGACCAGTTACTAGTCCGCTTTGCAGCAGGGGCAGAAGACAAGGCCATATCAAAACAAACCATCCCCAAATGGATAGCACACTGTATCCATTTCTGTTACAAACACCATGGGAAACCACCCCCATAGGGGGTAAGAACACATTCCACTAGGGAAACTTCAACCTCTGCAACCTTTCCCAGAGGAGTCCCTACTAGGGACATCCTGGAAGCAGCAACATGGAGTTCTGTGCTTACTTAACCAAGCAATACCACCTGCCTATCTTTCCCAAAGCCAGGGCAGGCATTGCAACCGCAGTCCTGCAGGGCATACTAGCCATCCCCAACTCTTCTTGTATGCCTCCACCCATTCTTCAGCTTTGAGAATCAACCCAAGTGTGATGACTGCAACAGTGAAACACGAAGAACATAGTACAGTTGTGTACACTTACCATAACTGTAGATGTTCGAGTGTGTTCACTGTTGCAGTCCTGGTTTCCCACCCTCCAGCCCTCTTGTCTCTCTCTCTCTTCCTCACTCTTTACAGGGCTATTGGTATTTACTTTCTACTGGTGGTGTTATTCCACCATGACTTAGCCTATTTGGGGACTCCTTACATTTGGGGCAAGAAAAACTGATGTAATGGCGTCGGCTCCCCATTTTTATACCGCTGACCATTTGACGTCAGTCCTGGAGTGACAGCAACTGACACAGAAATACTACTCCTCTGGTATTTGGGCTGACTGAGTGCTACCCCTGGCAGGATAACACAAGTGTGATGACTGCAACATTGAATACTCGAACATCTACATTTATGGTAAGTGTACACAACTGTACTGTTTCTCTGTGTGGTTTATCTTTTAATTCTGTTATTTTTTTACACCACTATTCATCATTTCAGTCACTGGTTCTTGTTGGTATGACATACTATCTGAATAGCTGCTTAAAACTTTCTCCTGTTTTATCTAGCCTTTCATCTTTTAACTCTGTATTCATCTAGTGTTTCACTTAGTTTCAACACGTTAATGCATTTGATTTATGTTTTATTATAATTACTGGAAGCCATAATCCTGTATAAAAACTGAAACTTGAGCTCTTTTTATTGTATTTATTTATTTTTTATTATTTTCCTATTTTAATTTATTCTTTGTTGACTGTGTTAGTCCCACTAGGCTAGTGGCTTATTTTCAGGGGAAGACTCAAGGTAGTATTTGTACTACTATGAGAAATGTGGCCAGGGCGTCTTGGAACTTCCCCTACTTTTTCCGTAGATGCCATGGGATCTTTTGCATCCATGTGAGCTACCACCAACTCAAGAATATGGGTCCCCTATTTAATATTTCATCCAAAGGATGACACACTGACACTGCCCTGCACGGTCAGCAATCCATCTACCTGGTGTGGGAGTACAACTCATAGCCTGCAGTACTAAAGGTGAGTGTGTTACCTGTTGCGAAACTAACACTGCGGAATGAGTTTTTTTGTGACACTGCACTGACATTTTTCCTAAATGGTTGCAAGGTTCTTCATCCCAGCCAGAGCTTTTTCTTCTCATTTTCAGATTTATTTTTTTTCTTACTTTCAATAAAACTATCCTTCCTGACAACAAGGAAATGTGATTACTACCCAGTAACTGAATTTTACTCAGACTGAAAACTTCTACTGGCTTTTTAAACAATTTCTTGTCTCTCACACTAGGAGAGCTCTAATAAGCATGCAGCCATCTTGAAAAGCCTCTTTCCAATGGAATCTTGAAAATAACAATAAACTACAAGAAATCGTCTCTAACTCAGTCAACATCAGTAACCTTTTATAAAGCAGCTTTTGACTGTGTTGTAGAAAAAGGCAAGCAGAGATGCAAACTCTCTTGTCAGACTTTGGCCATAAGTCATCTCACCAAGATAGTTCTAATAGGCCCTGGATTATATATTGTCTTGCATCCTCTTAATTCCTTATACAAGGCAACATGTAGGGAAAATGATTTGGTCTCAGAAATATCAGCGCCATCAACCCAAAAATCCTTGGAGATGCTAATTGCACTTGGTTGTGAAATTAGATATTTTGTGGTGGGCGTCGAGACACAGCCTATGCAGAGGAGGAACCCTTCAGCCTGTACCAACAGACTTTGTAGATAATGCCTGGAGCCAGGTTTCATCATCCTAGCAGAGCAGGACAGCTAGTCTCAACAAAATAGCTCACTTCACATCAAGATGAAAAAAAAAATGAAAGCTGTCTACAGGGTCATGACAGCTTCTCAGCAAAACTTTTGCATACATTGCATTCAAATCAACATTGGAGCGCACCAGTCATAAGATAATATCAATAAACAAGAAGAAATCAAATCTTTTCAACTCTTCAGGAACAGTCCCTATATATTTGGAAATGAGCAGTACAACACAATCAAGAAATTGTGGAAAGTATATCTCTCAGGTTTATAGATGCCGCAGTGGTGTAGCGGTTAGCATTGTTGCCTCACAGCAAGTGGTTCACCCCGTTTGATTCTTGGCTGGGGTGCCTTCTATGTGGAGTCTGCATGTCCTCTTGCATTCATGTGGGATGTCCTTCAAGAATGCAACTGCAGTCCTTACATATGGGTTGTCCTGCCTCAGGCAGCCCTCGGTCGGCTGGATTCCAAAGTCTTGGTCCGGCATCGGCTGATGTTGCCTCCTCCCCGACGTCAGAGCGGCTGGGGTATAAAAGCATCAGCCGATGCCATCTTCCCCAGTCTTTCTTGCCACGCGGTGCCCAAAGCAGAAGCAGTTCGCAAGTGCCGGTCGGTCAGCTCCTGTGTTTTACGTATCCAAAGTCATCATAAAGCTAAGTACCCCATTGGGGATCTTTTTCTTGCCTCAGCCGATGTCAGAAAAAACTGAAAAAGTTAATGACTGTTTGTCTTGTGGTAAACAAATACCTCATAAGGACTTCCATTCTTACTGCCTTCCCTGCCTTGGCCCAGACCACGACGTCTCGGCCTGTGCTGCCTGTGCTTGCTTCAATAAGCGCACACTCAGGCGCCGGGCAGAGTTTGCTGAAGACTTTTTTGGCGACAAATTCTCTTATACTATGCCATCGGAACAACCGACACCCCATACTTCCAAAAAACGGAAGGACCGGGATCGACATTCTCGGCCCGCGACTTCCACCGACACCACGCCAAAAGCTACCGCGAGTGCATCGGTCTCTTCTGAGGCGGTTGTTACACCGCTCCGGACCGACGACACCGCTTTACCGATCACTCCGGCCCCGGAGCCTGCGCTGGTGCCGGTTGTTGATTTTCCTCCAGAATCTGAAGCCCAAGATTTGCCTGAGACCATACCGGTGGACAGGGTTACTCCAGCACGTGGGGCAGCTAGGCCCCCTATGTCCATGTCTATCAAGGCCTACACACGTGCTAAGGCTACTAGCCAGGCTAAGTCTCACCCTCCCAAAGCTTTGCCTCAGCCCACTACTGATAAACAAATCATGACTTTAGCTGCAGATTTAATTTCTTTAATCAGAGGCTCCTAGGCCCAACATGACAGAGGTTCTCAGCCACCTTCTGACAAAAGGCCCAGGGTTGACCATACAGACACTCTTTCTTCAGATGAAGTCTCTGGTGACTCTGATCACTCAGACACCCAGGAAGAGTCCTTCCAGGCCTACGAGATTCTGATGCGGAGGATTCCATTCCCTCTGCCTCTCCTCCTGAGGATATTTCTTTTGGGGAAATTCTCCACTCCATGAAAGAGCATTTTCAGTGGCAAGGCCAGGAATTCTCCGACTCCAGGAAATGGCTTCGTACCTTCCTTAAGCTTCCCCAGCATAGGCCTTTAGCTATCCCTCCAGTGTTAGATGTACTGGATGATGTGTACTCAGATTCGAGTGCTTCTCCTGATTCTCTCCCCCCTGCTCCTGTCAAGCCAGACAGATACTACAGGGTTCCTGAAACTCACAAACATTTCTTTAAGGCCCACTCTGTTGATCTAGAAACAATTTCCCAGGGCCCAAGGGGGTGGCCACATCCACGGCCAAAAATCCTTTGCCTTCAGACAGGGAAGCTAGGTCCCTGGAGAGGTGGGGCAAAAAAGTTTATACCTCAACCACACTTGCCATGAGGGCCCTTAATTGCCTTTTCATATGTTTCAGTATCAGGATTTCTTGATGGATGATTTACAGAAAAAGTTAGCCTCTCCTGAGCCTTTAGATAGAAAGGCCTTGCAGGATTTGGTCCATAACACACAGCAGGTTAGTAATCATTTTCTTCAGTGTGGTTATGATGCATTGGAAGCTTCATGTAGGGCAGCTATGACAGGGGCTGTCATACGTAGACATGCATGGTTGAAAGAACAGGCATTGCCAGATCATGTTAAAGCAAAGCTTCTAGATGCACCTCTGGAAAAACAGAAGCTATTTGGTGCTAATGCTCAGGATGTATTGAAATCGATTGAGGAAAAGGCTAAATCAGTGCAAACAGTCAAGGATTTCCTCCAGGTTCAGCAGGAATTGGCCTTCTAAGAACTGGTCCTTCCCGGACACTGACAAGTTTCAAAGGGGAAAAAACAGGCGTGCCCGAGGAAGAGGGCAATACAGAGGCTCCTACAGGGGACGCCAATGGCAACCGACTAGTCAAAGAGGTAGTGCAGGGACTTCCCCTGCTCCACAAGGACAATCACAATGACTTGACTTTGACACTGCCGACCAAGGCTCAAAGAGAAGCACCTTTTGGAGGAAAATTGTCCTTATTTTCAAGAAATTGGCACATTTTAACAAAGGACAAATGGATTCTGGACATAATAGACCAGGGTTACAGGTTCCACTTCCATACTTTACCAACAAGACAAGGCATGCCAAACCTGCCACAAAATCAAAGGGCAGAGGCATTCGAACAAGTTTCAAAACTGAGACAAATCAAAGCAATAGAAAAGGTTCCTCCTCAGGAACAAGGCCAGGGATTTTATTCAAGACTGTTCCTTGTTCCAAGAAAAGAAAAGCAATGGAGGCCTATACTGGACTTGTCCGCTCTAAACACTTTTCTCATTGTACCAAAATTCAAAATGCTGACGCTACAGCAACTCCTTCCCATGCTGGGCAAGGGGTCTTGGCTGGTTACTCTGGACCTCAAGGAGGCATACCTGCATGTCCCAATCCGACACAGTTGCAGAAGATACCTCAGATTTCTTGCAGGGTCAGAGCATTATCAATTCTCAGCATTGCCTTTTGGCTTATCTACTGCACCCAGAGTATTCACAAAATGCCTGGCATCAGTAAGCGCACACTGCAGACTCCAGGGGATACAAATATTCCCTTACCTGGACGACTGCCTTATACAAGCGGACAGCAAGCAAGCCTTGACAAAAAACTTGAATTATGTCATTCACTTACTACAGGCTTTGGGATACACAGTCAACCTACAAAAATCAAGACTACTACCACCCCAACAAATAATTTTTCTAGGAGCCAAACTAGACACAGAATCACAAATGGCTTACCTCACAGAAGAGAAGCAAGAACAATTACCACATTACTTCAAAAGTCTAGCAAAGCTCACCCAGATGACTGCAAGGAAGATCCTGCAGGCCCTGGGTTTCATGGCATCTTGCATTCTACTGATTCCACTGGCAAGACTACACATGAGAAAACTGCAATGGTACCTAAAAAGTTTATGGTCTCAGCACAGCCACAACTTAGAAGCAATTATCCCACTCATCCCATGTCTAAAAAGGGAATTTCTGTGGTGGGCACAAGCAAGCCAGTTAAACCAAGGTATGCCTTTCAACAAACCTCAAGCAAGCCAAACCATTACAACAGACACCTCAGACCATGGATGGGGGGCGCACATGGAGGGCAGATGTATTCAAGGGCAATGGACTCCCCAGGAAGTACATCTACACATCAATCAAAAAGAAATGTTAGCAGTAATGCATGCAATCGAGGCCTTCGGAAAATATATTCAACAAGATCATCTACTAATAAAGACAGACAACACCACTGTTATGTGGTACATAAACAAGCAGGGAGGTACTCATTCCTATCCCCTTTGCAGACTAACAATGACTCTTTGGGAAAAGTCCCTGAAACTGAACATACAGCTGCAATCCCAGTTTGTTCCGGGCAGGGACAATGTTCTGGCGGACAGTCTAAGCAGGAACATCTTGGATCCGCACGAATGGATGTTGCATCCAGACATTTTTGCACAAATAACTCAAGCATGGGAGAGGCCGGACATAGATCTCTTTGCCTCCCACCTCAATCATCACCTGAAAAAGTTCTGCTCGAGGACACATCATCCACAAGCCTGGAGAATAGATGCTCTCTCATTCCGCTGGAACTCCCTAACAATTTATGCATTCCCACCTCTACCATTAATGACCAAAGTGTTACTGAAGATCAAAGCAGAGCAACCGAAGGGCATCCTAATAGCTCCAGATTGGCCAAGACAGCACTGGTATCCATTACTAAGGAGCATAACTTGCACCAAGCCGTGGCCCCTGCCTCAATGGCCTCCACTCTTGACTCAGCACAATTACAGGACGGTTCATCCCAACCTGCAAACACTACGGCTGACAGATTGGAGGGTCCCATGATTTCTCCCCATATCTCTCTCTCCAAGGAAGTTCAACAGATATTATTGGAAGCACGCAGACCTTCCACCAGAAAGACTTATTCAGCCAAATAGAAGAGATTCAGCATCTGGAATACCAACAAGGGACAGGATGCATCAGTAATGAGCATCTCACAGATATTGGAATACTTGGCAGACATGCTGCATAATAGACTTTCCTATTCCTCCATAAAAATACACGCTTCAGCAATTTCAGCAAAATACAACACTGATCCACCTGTGTTTTCACATCCGTTGCTAAGACAATTCCTAAGGGGGATAAAGAATATCAAGCCTCCCAGAAAACCACCAGTGCCTGCATGGGACCTCAATTTTGTGTTGGAAAAATTAACTCTTCCTCCTTTTGAACCAGCAGCATCTTCAGAATTGCAATTTCTTTCCTGGAAAACAATTTTCCTGTTGGCAATTACCTCAGCAAGAAGAGTTTCGGAGATACAGGCCCTCATGGCAGTACCTCCATTTCTTATTTTTCATCAGGACAGGGTTTCTTTAAGAACCAATCCTTCTTTTATGCCAAAAGTGATATCAAGGGTGTCTCTAAATCAAGCAATTCACCTGCCTACTTTCTTCCCCAATCCTCAAAATAAAGGGGAAAAGCTGCTGCACACTTTGGGCATTCACAGACAACTACGCTACTACTTGGACAGAACAAAGGCCAACAGAAAGTCTGACCAACTATTTGTAGCATACGCTCCTGGAGTGCAAGGAAAGGCAATTTCCAAACAAACAGTTTCAAAATGGATTGGACATTGCATCAGATTCTGTTATTCTTTCCATGGAAAGGGTGTGCCAGCCAATATCAGGCCACACTCCACCAGAGCTACAGCTACCTCCACAGCCTTCCTAAGAGGGGTGGCTACAAAGGACATTCTAGAGGCTGCTACATGGAGCTCCATGCATACATTTTCCAAGCACTACAACCTGCCTTTATATTCCAGATCCCGAGCAGGCTTTGCTTCGGCAGTCCTGCAGGGCATTTTAGCTACACCATCCCTATCTTAGAGCCTACCACCCCCAGCTTGGCTATGGTATTCAACCCATATGTAAGGACTGCAGTTGCATTCTTGAAGGACATAGTACAGTTTTGTACCTACCATAAATGTAGATGTCCGATAGATATGCAACTGCAGTCAGGTCCCCCCCCCTCCTACCCCTCTGTGTATTGGGTCCACTTCCCTCCTTTTATACTTAGCTGGGGATATCTGTTATGGTGTATCTGTTTATTGCTATTGTGTATGTCTGGAAATTTTATCCAGTTCTAAATTTAGCCTTCCTTGGAGGGCACCTGGCATCTGGGGCAAGAAACATTGAGGAAGATGGCGTCAGCTGATGCTTTTATACCCCAGCCGCTCTGACGTTGGGGAGGAGGTGACATCAGCCGACGCCGGACCCAGACTTTGGAATCTGGCTGACCGAGGGCTGCCTGAGGCAGGAGGACAACCCATATGTAAGGACTGCAGTTGCATATCTATCAGACATCTACATTTATGGTAGATACAAAACTGTACTTTTCCCCTGGGAGCTTCAGTTTCCTCCTGCTTTACAAAGGCATGTGTCTGGAGCGTTTCTCCCTGGGCCTCTGTTGAAAATAGGCCCTGTCTTAGTTGGACATTCTCGGTAAATAAATAAATAAAATAACTTAAATAAATAGAACCTACCAGAAGACCTTATGGGACAACTCCATGCAATTTTTCATTTTTTATTTAAAAAAAATGTTTTCTTTTTCTTTAATACAACATAGTGTGTCATACCCAGCGAAAGTATTTATGAACTGTTCTACTTGTGTGCCTGACTTTCATTCTTTTTTGATTTTTGAGACGTCTTTTTTTTTTTTGCATTTGTCTTATATGTTACGTTGTGTAAGCAAGCAATTGTAGATGCATTACGAGCAAATGCTGCCATGAAAAAACCTAGATTAGGTTGCTGATCCCAACTATGGAGATTAGTGTTTCACTGATCAGATAAATAATGTGGCCTAGAGTCTGAAAAAAGTGATTCAAGCTAAGTTTGCAAATGTAAGTGAACAAGAAAGCTCAACCCATACATCAGAAATTGGTAACCTTAGCCAGTAGCAGAGACAATGAAAGGAAACATGCAAATGTCATGTCCTTTCCTCCTAACATTAAAGAATCTTGTAGCATAGTCATTAATAAGTGCAATTTATTAAACATAGAATGGAAAATGAGGACAAAGCAGAATTCATCTTTAAGGACTTGTCCTACCCAGTCTTCTGGAGGAACTTTCAAGGTAAGGGAAAATGGGTGGAAGTCTGACTCCTGAGGGGCATCTCTGTCAACTCAAACACCAAGAGTACCCACATTGCAGTAAAATATCCTCATGTTAATTTCCTGATTTTTTTTTTTTTTTTTTTTTTTTTTTTTAATACTCAAGAGTTTTACTTGCAGTCATTCTGCACAGTGTTTTCTGTTAAACCGCATGTCATTTGTGTGGCATTTTTCTGTAGTTTTTTTTTTTTTTTTTTTGACATTTTATACACACTGTTTGGTAGAGGCAAGTCAATGAATTTGGGGACGGATGGTTATATTAAGGGCACTGATTCCATATCTGTGATCATTAAAAAAATGTTAGTTTGAATATGACCAGTTAGTCATGGGTATCTTATTTTTTCACACAACAAGAAGCTGACTTGGAACTGAAAATGATTGACTTGCAGTACTCATAAATCTTAATGAATAGATCCTCTTCAACCAAGATTAAACTGCAGGCTTTCTGTTAGCTCATGATCTGAAACTTTCACAATTTGCAACTCCTCCACATTAACTCTAATGCTGTGTTCACTAGCTTCCTCTCCAGTTCTTGTGCATGTTGCTCAAAGGTGAAGCAGAACAATTAAGCAACACAGCAGTAATTGAATAAAACCCAGTTACCCCTAGACCACATCTGCCAGATGTAAGGGGAAGGAGATTTATGGTAATGAATGGACCTGCTCATCCAGATCTATCTTTACAGTAAATGAGTAACTTTCATAACTAGGATAAGGATGTTCATTTTCTTCAACCAGTAGAACAGAGTCTTGTCATCCATAGTAGCCGTCCTGGAAACATACCTCTGATAAGGAAAAAGACCTAGACTTAAAGCATATCCAGTGAATGTTAAAGTGGTACTACACTGTTCAGGTAGTCAGTGAGACAGTTCTGCTGTTACGACATTCATTTACTGCACACGAGGTTTACATCTAGCTTAACAATGAAAGGTGTATACATCAAAATATACTTCAGCTTAGAATAATCAAAGTTTCTCATACAAAAGAAAAAGTCCCAATCTTTATAGTGTCTTTTCTGTCTGCATCAGCAGTTTTGAGAATTTGCCAGAATAATAAGTCTTTCCTTTCAAGCTGTTCTAATTTCCATATCTTAAACTTTCTGTTCCTGAAGAATAACTCCTTTCATCTTTGGCCTGTCTTGCATAGCATATTGACGAGACACAGCTGCATACAAGAGTTCGTCTTGACCTGCTTGTAGATAATAAATTTCACAAGCTGCATAATTTATAAGAGATAAAATATTTTACTTCTGATTCTTAACAATGAATGCCAAGCTATATGTTTATGCCAAGTTAGTTAATTGCGTGCACTGTACACACTGAAATGCAGAACATTTATTTTACATTTTCAGAAAAAATCCACTGAAGTCCATTTTAACATGTTCTTTACTCACAATTCCCTCTTTTCATTTAAAAAGTGGAAAATGACTGTTCATTTTCAACTTCAGTTGTACACACTGAAACCTTTCCTAGTTTATCTAGGTTAACCATCATGATTTGTTGAATTTTATAAGTTTTTTGCAAATGACAACTTAGGTAGCAGTTCCAGATAGTATGATTATAATGCCTAACACTACTAATACAGGATATATCAAACAACTTAACAGGTTTTTCTTGTTTTTGACCAACCAGTAAAGATATTCCACCAATTGTCAACAGTGTCTTTTTTGCCAAACTAAGTGTATTATCTTTTGCAATGATGTTTAATGCCTCATAATACAGAATACTTTTATTTCTTTTTTCCAAATACTGTATTGTTCATTATGTTTTTTTAAATTATCCAAGGATACAGATATATTGGAAAGCTGTATTAAGTCATAATTCCAGTTCTTGGAAATATTCACTTCTATGGGTTCAGTAAACACAGAACTCTTATTATTCCATTTAAGGAAATCAACATGTGATAAACATCCTACAAAAGGTAATTTTAAATTAAGACCTAGGTCTTGATCTGTAACCAGACAAATATACTGAGGCGCCACTTCTATAAACATTTGAAAAGAAGAAGGCATAATAGTCCATTTACACAAATTAACAGAATGCTGCAGTAAGCATGGTTCATAGACAGGCGAATGCTGTCCACAAATTAGTCTATTTTGAGTCTGTGTACAATACTGGATTTTGTGTTTTTCCTCTCACATCTATATAATTACCTTCAAATTGTGGCAACCAATACTTATACCCTTCTGGTACAAGAAATATCATAGGTAACACAGTAAATTGACACATAATAGTTTTATCAGTAACATTATAATGTGTAAACTTTCCTGTACACTATCGTGGAGTACAGCATGTTACTTCATTAAATAGCTTAATCCAATCTGTATCAGGTATCCATTTGTTAAACAATTGTTGCAAAATATTTTAATTTTGTAACATAAGTTCAGTTTGTACTCTATTTTTTGAATTTTCACATACAAAGATTGCGTAGTGCATTTTGTCCAGTTTACAAAAACTGTCATGTTACCATCAAATTCCAAATAACATAGCTGCATAGCATCATAACTGTCTAAAAACTGCTGCTGATAATTTATATTGTGCAAGTGTGTCTTCCATATTTCTTAATTCCAAGATACTTGTAAATGTACAATCTGAGAGATATCTTCCCCCACTACTTTTAAACGATTAGTAGGAATGTCAGCGTCAGCTGCATTAATAACTTCAATGCCTGTGCCTAGGCCTCCAAGAAGAGTACCACACCAAGCCCTTTTATATCAGCACCAGCCTGTGTCTGGGAATGTGATGTTAAAATGTACTACAACCTTTTGATACTGTCTGCCTACCTTTTTACAGGTAGAAGGGATTTTAACCAAATGGTCTGTATGAACAGAGGTAGGTTTACCTGTTAATATTGATAGAACATGTGCCCAATGTATGCAGCCTGTAATGACTGTGACTTTAGTACATATTACAGAAACTCCAGTAGTAAAATTTAGTTGTACTTTCGTATTATTGTGAGGAATATTAATTCCCTGTATAGTATGATTACCACACTTCTTCACATAGGTGAAGATTAGCCGTTGTATTGATGGTGGATATTTTTTTGAATTATTTTCTTTTCTTAAATAAAATATAGGAAATTGACAACATTTAGTAGAAACTTTGGAATTAAATTCAAGGGTTACTTTAGGACTATTTGGTCGAGCATAATAATGACCCTCAACCATGGACCAAAAGGCAACATTGCTGGAAAACCTTACGTATCTGAAGATGCAACTAGCATTATATGGACAAGTAATGTTGTCCTGCTGTCTGTGCCCACAAGAACGATTTACCTGTGATGAACATCCATTCCAACTTAGTTCTACAGTATTATTGTTATTGTTTATTTTTTAAACTAGCATTTCTCTTGTTTGACACTCTACCCCAAGGGCTCCAATGAGTACAGTCAGTACAGTAACAAACAGAATTTTTATTATGTACAATATTATAACCTTTCCACGTAAGTGGCATTAATCTGAAAAGTTGTTTTGATAGATGCTTTTTTAACTGTTTCAGACTTGGCATTTGCCATGAGTCTAAAAAAAAAAAAAAAAAAAAAAACACAAAACATGAAGTCACTTAATGACTTTTAACTGACCTCTATGAACAAGTATTACTTTGCTCTTTCTTTTCTTTAACTTTGTACACTAGAGGTCCTAACTGAGCAATTATTTCAAAAGGTCATTGCCAGTTACTGTTCCACAGACCGTCTGTCTGGAACGTCTTGATCAATACCTGTGTCCCAGAGGGAAAGTTTTTTTTTTTTGCATAACAGGATCTTTTGACCATAATTTGAATGCTTGCATTTCTGATAGGCTTAGACACAATTCAGAAATATCTTTTAACTATTGTTGATGCTGTGCAATTTCTAAAAATGGTTTGTTTGTACTAATAGTAGGATCAAATGGCAATTGTATAGGCATTTTTTTTTTGCCTGTCATGACTTCAAAATGTGAGATCCCTGTTTTACTGAGTGGAGTTGCTCTGACGCCCAGTAGGATTCCAGGCAAATGTTTTAACCAATTTACACCTTTTTCCGAGCAGGCTTTCTTAAGGCATTTTACTTAAGAGTCCTGTTTATTTTTTTAACTATCCCATTAGACTGGGGATGGTAAGGAACATGAAATCATTTCTGGATACCAAGCAAATCACACATAGCTTTTATCAGTTTACTGACAAATTGTGGCTCGTTATCGGACTTGATAACTCATGGCCATCCCCAATGACAAAAAATGTTTTTCCATAAGCTTCTGCTGTATTCTCAGCCGTCATTGTTTTTGTAGGAGTTGATTCTACCCATTTTGAAAAAAACATCAACTACCACTAGAAGATACCTGTACCCACCTTTAGCTTGGGATAATGGACCTGCAAAGTCAATGTGGATGGCATACCAAGGTCCATCCGCTGGAGTTACCCTTTGTAACTGTTTTTTTTTAATTGAGAATTGACTTGCAAACATACTAAGCATTCAGCATGCACTAAATCACAGATTTTCTTTAACTGTGGATGTCAGTACTTGTTCTTTACAATGGGCCATAACTTTTGTGTACCCAGATGTCCCAATACCTGGTGATTAAATTTCACTAACTGTCATGCCTGCTGGTACAGTATATAAGGAAGACTAGAACTGTCTTCAGAACATTTTGCATAATATTGCCCTGGACTTTCTCCTACAAGAGTAGATTTTTCTAACTCTTCCTGCAGTCCAAACTTAGTTTGCATCTGCAGCAAATCATGCTGCAAATTTTGAGCTGAAAATGTCTGTATGGCATGTATTGCAGTGGTGTTATCTGGTACACCAGAAAGGTGTTCTGTAGGATACAATTGCATTCCTTTCTTGGCTGCCTTTTTTGCCATCTGATCAGCATAGTTATTTAACTGAAAATTTTAATTTGTAGCTTTTTGATGAGCTTTTACCTTTAAGATACTGTAACAACCTACAAGGGGACTGACTACGAACCAAATTCCAAATAGTCTGTAACACAGAAGCATGCTTGAGTGGTTTGCCCATATTATCAACAAACCCTCTCCTTGCCCATGTAGACATATGCAGCTGCAGAGAATTAACTACATATGCACTGACTGAAAAAAATATTGACAGGTGGAAAATGCTGTAACACATGAAGAACTGCTTCTAGTTCAGCTCGCTGAGCAGACGTGTCCTGGTAACTAAATCAGTCAGCTGTCCCATAGAAGGGCTTTCTGGTACTACTGCAAATCCAGTCTGATATTGTCCCAAAATCGAGCACCGTCAACAAAGACGGATGGCCTGTCTTCCTGAAAATCAGGAGACAGAATGGGCTTTTCTAGATTTGAAATGTGCTTAATGCATTTATGTAATTTTCCTTCATATCCCATGAAGTTAGATAAGTAATACTTATCTCCTGCCTTTATTGTAACTTGCTTGACACTAAATAATGCCAACCATTTTGCAAACACTGCTTGACTGACGTCATCAATCAGTTTATTTAGCTGAGTTTCATTTACCAAAGCCTGTATGGCATAATGTGGTGGATGTACTATAATGTCTTTAGAAAAAGCTGTTAGGTATTTAGTTTGTTTTAAACCCCAGTAAATGGCCAAAAGTTGCTGAATACATGGGTGATATCCCCCTCAACATGTGTCATCTTCCTACTGAAAAATGTAATGAGGCGTAAAGTCTTTTTCATTTTAGAATCAGAGCCCTGAGGCCACTCCTGTAAAAGCACAACAGAGTGTGTGTTGGGTCCAGCTGCTGCCTGTAACACAAAGAGACGTGGTAGATTTGGAGCTACTAATTCTGTAGCCTTGGCCAATGCTGTCTTTAAATCACGAAAAGATGTATTTTTCTTTGGTCCCCACTCCAGAAAGGGCAATTCTTTCTGGCTATAAAGTATGTCATACAGAGGAGCTGCCATGCTGGCATAATCCTCTATGAATTCCTGATTATAATTCATGATATCTAGAAATTTGTGAAAATCCGGAATGGTAATCAGTTTATCCATTTGCAAAATTACCTGTACCCTCTCTGAACAAAGAGTATGCCCAGAAGGACGTAAAACAGTACCTAGAAATTTTACTTCAGATGACATGAATTGTACCTTTTCACTTTTAACTTTAAACCCTGCCTCCTACAGTGTTTGAAGGACCTGTGTCACTTTAGATAAATGCTGTTCTTTTGTTTCAGACTGTATTAGTATGTCATCAATGTAATGCAGAACAGAGTCATCAGACTCTAGGCCTTGTAGTATTCATCCAACTATTTGGTGAAATATAACTGGACTGTTTTGAAACCCCTGCGGTAACCCCGTCATGACATACTGTTCATTTTGAAATGTGAAAGCAAACCTTTGCCAATCTTTTTCCTGTAGTGGTACTGCAAAGAAATCATTGGCTAAGTCTATGACCATAAACCACTGACTTTGTGATTTTATTTTTGCTGCTAACTCTGTGACCCCTGGAATCAGATGAGCCCGGGGAAGTCATGAATTGGTTCACTTTTTGTAAATCAATAACCAATCGGTAAGTCCCATCTTTCTTTTTAAATGGCCATCTAGGTGAATTTGTAGGGCTAGTTCCCTTTTGAATTATTACCACATCAAGCCATTGTTGTATGCAATTTTGCATGTCTGTCTCTGCTTCCTTTGGGATTGGATACTGTTTCTGAAATGGTGGAGTAAAATCTTTGTCACTACCTACAGAAATTGCTTCCTGTAGCTTCCCATAGTCTGTGGACCCTTGAGACCACAACATAGGGAACTGTTGTTTTACCTTTAACCATGCTTCATTTTCAGTAGGGCTGATGGTACGGCCCTTTTCAGAACTGTTTGATGCATGTATTGCCTCAATCCATACACAGCATGGGACCTTGTCCTTGCCATATAGTGCCATTAGGAAGGTCTGTGACAATTCACATTTTGGATAATATATCCATTCCCAAGATTGTGGAAGTGCAAGAATTGTACATCAAAAGTACCCCTTTCACTGATTCCCCTTGATGCGAGAATTGTACTTGTACAGGTTTACTACCTCTGGCTATATATCCAGAGCCATTAAAACCAGAAATACATGTACATTTAAACAAGTTAGGAGGCAAATGCCTACCTGTCACTGAGACAGCTGTTTCTGTATCTTGAAGAACATCTTCCCACAAGTTCCCCTCTACCCAAATGTTGATAAGTGGTCGTCCAGCTTTCCCTTTCTTGAAGTTAGTCAAGAAAGAGACTTGGGTAGGGGGCTCTCACCCCTATGGTAGATCTACTTCCCACCCGAATCATCGATGGTATTGGACTGCAAAGGACATAATTGCAGTGTTTCCTCGACCTCTTCACAGTCAACATAAGAAGATCGATTAAGTTCATGATGCAAGGCTATTCACTGCTGATAATTAGGATTTACTGGACCCTCAGAAACAAAGCCAGAAGGAACAGTTGTATCCTGTGTGCTCACTGTATTACCTTGTACATTGGCACTAGGTGTCACACCATTCCTTTGCTGTACTGGGAATACTGACTGTTGAGTGTTTGGGGTATATAGGGGTTGTTGCTGTAGTCCCCTATTACCCTCTGTCTCACATTGTTGTGAAGTGTACTGCTGTGTTTCTACTTCTGGCTGCATTACCTGTTGCTGTCGTGGTACATGTGGCTTATCAAAATTTTTCATGGTAAGAAACGTACCATTTCCTTCTTGTTCCTGGTGCCATCTGCGATAATATTTACAATCATTTTTAGTATGACCTACCTGTTTACAGGAATAACAAACAGGCTGTCTCTTTGGAGGACCCTCTATAGACTGAGTAACTTGAGAAGCTAACTTGAGTGACTGGGGGAGCTGATGCTGCCCGTTGTTGCCCCTGTATAACTTGCCCTTGACGTGATTGTCCTGCTACCTGTTGTGGGACTTGCTGTCCCTGATTAATCCATCTCCCATGACCCCTTCCCCTTACTTCACTAACAATGGGTGCAGAATGGGGAGTGTAAATTTTTTGCTTATGAATAGCATTATCTTTACACATATGTGCAGACAGGAATTTATCTACTAACTCTGTGACTGTATTTGAAGATTCCTCATAAATAAGTTTGATATCCCCTGAGACACATTCCAAATGGTCCAAAAAGGAGCGCATAAAAGCTTTTTGAAAATTGACATCTTTCATATCTTTTTCATCACTGTCATTGACTAGCATATATGCCAGCTGGTAATGTTCGTCTTGTTCTTCCAAAGAATCACAGACTGTCATTTGAAACTGATTTAAAAGTGTTGGTGTGAGAGAGTGCCCCTAGTGTATGCTAACAATACTGCTGTCATTCTTAGGTGTTTAGTTTGTATTGGATACTGCTTTTGCTGAATATAAGCCATGAAACGCTGAAGAATAAAATTCCAGAGACAACATTCAAGTGTATCATTCCATACAGTGCTTACAGTTTTAAGAACCCAAGCTTCAAATGTAACCATGTTATTAAAAATACCCTTCTGTTCATCCCATTTAGGGAGAGTTTCTAACATCCTGGACTAATGATAAACTTCAGCAGAAAAACCTGCTGAGGCTATGATAGGACTTGTAGCAGCAGTTTCTAGTGCTTTAGATATTTTTCCAATAGGGCTTGTAATTTTAAAAGATCTTGATTAGCTAAGTCTGCTGCTCTAGCAGCCACAGATTCATGTGTATCTAACTGAGCTCATAATGTGTTTATCTCCTCCCTTGCAACAGTTACGTCATGATGTGTGTCAGCCAGTTGCTTGTCATATTTTTTTGCAAATGGACAATTTTACTCATTAACCCTTCTATCATACCAGTCGCTTTACTGCCCTGTTGAATAACAGTTTGTGTAAAGGTCTTGATTTCAGTCTGTGAGACTTTCAAAAATGGAGAAAATTCTTTTGCACATTCAGCGGTATCAGCATGCAGTTTATCAGATGCATTACATTTATCGCAGTAAGTCTGAAAATGACCCATGAGGTCAAGATCTTGCTGGTTGCTAACTAGCAATCCAGTCTTTAAACTCCTGCAAATCAGACTGTAAAGTATAAACTTTGACATCTGCATCACCCTCTAACAAATCTTTTGCAACAGGATATATAGAAACAGGAACCATTGTGCTTCAGGCATTACTTTATCCTGGTTGTGTTCCAGGTTTTGTACAATACATTTATGACAAGGCATGCAAAAAGCAACATTTAAATAATTGCAAATAGTGCATTTTTGTACATTCTGTGGCACTTTTCCTTTATGTGCATACCAATCAAAGGTAGCAATCCATTTGCATAATGCTGGATTGTAAGTTTTACCTAGTAAAGAATTACAGGTGCTAACATGCTGATCATACCATTTATTTAAATAATTCCACACGTCTACATATGATTCAGACACATCAACAGTAAAAAACTTAGTGAACAACTTGGCATTTTCATGAATTGCATTCATTGTTAAAAGAAAAACAGAAGAAAATATTTACCACAAATGTTCAGTACAAGGTGGCCAGTCCTGACACCGAGATCAGTTGTGGGAGAATTCTCTGCTGTCTTTCACTAGATATTGGTGAGACAAATTTTCAGCAGTGGAAAATTTGGACCCCGTATATCACCAACTGTCTGAAGGAAAATTACTGTACTGCCCTGTACTGTGCTGCAGTGTTTGTCCTGCAGTCAATGGACAAAAAGATTAGGAAGAGAAGAATCGATTCTAAGAAGGCCTGTGCTGGAATGTCGCACTGTGAGAGGCACCTCTTCAGGTCACCCCCCCTGGTTGTTTGTACTGGACTGGTCTCGCCACTGTTAAAGTGGTACTACACTGTTCAGGTAGTCTGTACCTTTACTCAATTAAGACACTGAGACAGTTCTGCTGTTACGACATTCATTTACTGCACACGAGGTTTACATCTAGCTTAACAATGAAAGGTATATAAATCAAAAAGTACTTCAGCTTAGAATAATCAAAGTCCTTCATACAAAAGAAAAAGTCGCAATCGTTATAGTGTCTTTTCTGCCTGAATCAGCAGTTTTGAGAATTTGTCAGAATAATAAGTCTTTCCTTTCAAGCTGGTCTGCTTACAGTTTGTTTTCCATATCTTAAACATTCTGTTCCTGAAGAATAACTTTTTTTGTCCTTGGCCTATCTTGCGTATCATATTGACGAGACACAGCTGCATACAAGAGTTCCTCTTGACCTGTTTGTAGATAATAAATTTCACAAGCTGCATAGTTTATAAGAGAGAAAATATTTTACTTCTGATTATTATTAACAATGAATGCCAAGCTATAGGTTTTTGCCGAGTTAGTTAACTGTGTGCACTGTACACACTGAAATGCAGAACATTTATTTTATATTTTCAGACAAAATCCACTGACATCCGTTTTAACCTGTTCTGTACTCTCACAGTGTATACCACTGTAAAAAAGTATTCAAAGAAGCCCATGTAGCAGATGCACAAGTGTCATTTAAAAATGCATTTTTGAAAAGGCTTGAGAGATAGCCACAGGTGACTGAATGTGCTATGGGCACAGTAGGAAAAGCTTTGCTGAATAACAAACTGCAAGAAATCATCTTTTATAAAACAGTCATTGACTGTGTTGAAGATAGTTATTTCCTGATCAAAGTAGGCAGAGATCCAGACACCCTTGACAGAATTTGGCTGTTAGCCATAAACATCAAGATCACTCTAAAAGGGCTGGAATGTACAACCTGAAAACTGTTTGAATAAGGTAATCTGCAATATTTTGGAGAGCAGTTTTAGGAAGAAAATATTTCATTGTTTTTCCTCATAGATTTGGTTCTTTCTATGTACAATCTGAGCTACCTTTCCAGGTAGAAGGATGAGTGAAACTACCTTTGGATTTGGTATTGGTTGATGGTGCAGATAGGTAACATACAACTTCCTCAACTGATAAAAGGGCTTCCACATCATCAAACTGAGGGACCTGTCATGCAGTATCTGTAAGCATTGACTGACTTTGTCTGATAAAGAATTGACTTTTCCCCCAGGAATGTGACTGGTACTAGAAATGCATTTGTTTAACATAGTCAATCCTCATACTCTCACTTCTTCTTAACTGAGGGTTTAAGAGTGAGGCCCCCCTAATCGTTTATGTACCAAGCCTCAGCTATGCTAAAGATGTGTATGGTAATTGCACTCCAGGGTAGATAGAACTGGAACACCTACAGAATGAGAGGAACTGCCCTTATCTCATCTCTAAAATATGTATGTGTAGACTAGCCTCCATATATGACCGTACACTGTTTGCCCTTGACCATTCCTTCTCACTCTTTTGCAGAACTGTACATGATGACAGCCAGTGTATAGGTGGGAATTTGGAATGATCTGCCCACAACAAGATTAGGGGTTTGGTAATGAACTTTCCAAGCTTGAAAATGTTTACCTCAAAAGAGAACACATCTGTCAACTATAGCCATTTGCTTGGGATCAATGATGGTCCCTTGTAAAATATAACATGAGGAACTGTATTTGTCATCACTACCACTAGATCAAATATCCAGATGCTGACTGCTGCTGTGTGACAGTATGAGCCTGTTATAACTGAGATGCTGTAGAGTGCAAAGGGGGTAGTCCTGTTTGAGGGAATATGAGCCTTGCAGAATGGAATTTCTAGAGTGCATTCACTGAATATGAGGATCTGCTAGGTTTCCATTTGTGACTTTGCAATGTTTATAATGGTTCTCAAGGATTAATTAAAAAATAGCACTCTTGGAAGAAAAAAACAAACACTTTTGATACATTGAGCATTTTCAATGCAGGTCTACACAGAGACCTCTTCAGAACAAAACATTCAAAGTAAATGCTCCTTTAAATAAGGTGCCTGACACATGTGACTGACTTATTTAACAAATCAGAGGAGAGTCTTAAAGTAGCAAACTTTTAAAAGCAATACATACATGCTTAACCTCATTGGCAAAATGTTCTCAATTAAATATTTGAAATGGAAGGCAGTGCACACACTTATCAATAGCAAAAGAATCTAAAGCAGTCCAAAAAAATGTTAAGCAATATTGACCTAATAATGTATTGTTTTATGGTTGTATAAAGTGCTGAGTAACTTGGGTGTTAGCTGAGATCATTTAAGGGGTCTCAGCCTAAGTATGCTATTAATTCAGATGTCATCGTTAAGACTGAAGCACTACTTACCAATGTAACTCACGTGCTTGAAGATTACTGAATCTGCTGGCTGACAAATTCAGGTCTAACTTCACCCTTTATACTCCCGCTATCATCCCCCATGAAACCCCTACTAGCATACCCCCCAACTATCAGCAAGAAGCAGGTCATAGTGGCATTCCCTTATGCCAAACCCACACTATCATCGAGCCCAGATAATGTCCCAGGTTGCCTTTTAAATAGCTTGAAACATGATATATCAGGACCAATTGAGTCACTTTTCAGCTGCAGCCTCTAAAACAGGTGCTATGTACCACTGGAATGGAGGATTGCAATGGTTATCCGTCTTTACAAGGATGGACCATCAACTGTCCCCTGAAAACTACAGACCCATTAGTTTGACTAGTCAAATATGCAAAGCTATGGAACAAATGATCATGGGAATGATCAATAAGGACATTGGCAGCCTACAGACACTGGACCAATCCCAGTGTACTTTTGTCAAAGGAAGGTCATACTTACTTAACCTTGTAGACTTTTAAGAAGGTCACCAAGGCAATTAATGAGAGGAAAACGGTGCATACTGTATACCTAGACGTGACTGAGGTGCCATTTGGGAAAAAGTCCACCTAGGTTAATTACTCCATCAATAAGATATTCCTCCTAAGAGTTGACCCAGCAGTTAGAGATCTGGGAACATATGTAAACAGTAATCTGGCCTTTGACCAACACGTAGCCAAGGTGGTAAGAAAATCATTCTATGTTGCCCAGCCTGTAAGTAAGGGTATGGCATCCAGGTCCAAGGAAGTTATAGTGCCATTTTACTCAGCCCTTATCAGACCCATCATTTAGTACAATACCTGCTTCAACATGTACCTTACCAGGTATATGAAACCAGGCTTATGAATGTCCACAGGGGTTCCTCACCAAGAGAATCCAAGATATTAACACATTGTCCTATCTAGATCAACTTAAAACCCTATCTCTATGTACTCATTCTCCTCCAGGTTACTGAGAGATGATCTATGACTGGCATATAAGGCATCCACAGATTCAACCCTGATGGATGTTTTGCACATACACAAAACAAATAGCACCAGAAACACTAGATCCAAGGATTTAAACTTTGCTTGGAACATAAATAGAACATGCTGACAAGACAGATGTGTGTTTCAAAGGATCTCCATGTTCTGGAGGCTCCCAATCCATGTGAAGCAGAGTCCCATCCCTAACCCTATTCAAGCATTACCTTGATCATTGGATAGGAAATTGAAAATTCATACATGGTTTGGCTTCCATGTGTCAAATACACAGAGGCTGACAGCAAATATTCCCGGACATTCTCTCCCCTACTAAACCTTTAGCAACCTCTTAATCTATGCCTCCATATAGACTCCCTTGTTACATGGGGGCATAATTGGGCTGGTTTGCAGGATTAGGTTTTTGAAGCCCTGGTCATCATTAACATGGTATATACATATGAACCTGTCATCATGAATATAAATGTATAGGGCTACAGTGCTAGTGGTATCAACTTAAAATATCAACATCAAAAAGGCTCCGATAGAAAATTGACAAGGATCTCTAATAAGAGATGGTACAGATTGCTTAAGTGGTTTTAACCTGACATCCTAGACAAGGCTAGTGACTCATTCTTTGAAACATTTCTGTCCATGATATTTCTAGATGGTTGTTTTAAATGGTCCTTGTGTAGTTTTGGAATGCCAAACAGGTAAGATCACATAGGATTTTTTTTTTATTTCTAAAAAGTGATATCTTAAATTGTATTTGTCTACTTGCTAAAAGATTAGTTAAAGTGTATTGTCACTTTACTTTGGGGAGTAATCTCCTTACCATATACATCATATTACATTTTACAATGTATGAGGCAAATAGTGTGCTATTTTCACAATTAATTTCATTTGCAAGCACTGCCCTTTGAAACTTTTCTTGACATATCATGAAAGACTGTATCCACAATCCCTCACTTCCTACATTAGTGTATAGGCTACCATTTTCCCATGCTAGCTGTAGTAATACGGGAGTCCTATATCCTTGTTAAGACAATTTGTCAGCTAGTTGTCCCAGGTAGAGCACCCATCTTTGAAAATGTAACACATTTGATGCTCTTAGTGAAACCATAATGTAAATAAGTCACTGTTCCTCTAAAGTATGGTGTGTTTTATTACCCGTAATGCACTGTATGTATATGTAAATTATTGCTAATATTTTACTTGACATTGTTTAGGTGTGGTCATAAGGAAACAGCACTAAAAGTAAAACATAAAAAAATGCTATAACCTTTCTTTTGTTTTCAATTTACTTGCTGTAACATCAGTAATATATCTGGAAATTAAATTAACTGTAAAACACACATGTGAGAAGTGTAACAATACACTTTAAAGTAGAATCAAATCCTTTGTAAGAAAATCTTGAAAATGATGTACTTGTTCATAATTAACATCATTTAACACCTCAAATGTACCAGGTGGGTAATCAGAGTTATGCATGACAACAGTCTTGATCCCCTTTAACCTTCATAAAGCAAACATCTCTAATGGCTCTATGTTTGTGCAATGGATTTATTTCTCTAGTTTTTAAATTGAAGAACCATTTTCAGAAGGCCGTAATAAGTCTCTAATCTTAGCTTGGCACACAGTTTCAAAGGTATGCAATGTATTAATAAGGGTAGGTTTAAAAATACTTACATGAGTTAACATAATAGTCCGATGGAACAAACTCTATAACGTACAGTAAATTAAGCTCCTTCATATAATGCTTCTAGTTAGTGAGAGGTCACAAAAGCTCAGATAAAAAGGAAGGCCCTATTGTAAGTAAATTCACATGCACAGGAAGAAGCTACATGGAACTTAAACAATTATTGCATGTTTCTTTACCTAAGTTGTCCTGCATGTCTGCTGCACTTCCCCTGGTTGCAGTCATTCTGTTGATATTAATTGCAACAGTAACATTTCCTCAGTCATCTCTGCATTGGGCCACATTTGCATGTATATAATCAGTTAGTTCTTTGAAATATTTAACTTTTGGCTTGGAAATCTTAGAGAATTCCACAACATAAATGCCCTATCCAAATTCAGTGTAGCAAGGAGACAGTTATTTGCACAAGGAGACATCTTGTCCCCTTGCAGCCTATGCTTTGGAATTAGACACATTTCATGATCATCCTGGTTGCTGAGCTAACACTGAAGAAGAGCTTGAATCTGATAAATGACTGGTTCCTCCCTAGAAGTGTAGAAACCTCCTGGACTCCTCAGCAGTATTTATGTAGAGATAAGTAGTTATGGTTGTCTAGTCCCCTCCTTGCAGACATAGAAGGATAGGACTACATGTTGATCATCCATATTTTTATTTTTTGCATGCTTATTTAGACAGCTGAGAGCATAAAAGTGGCCTTGAGGCCCTTTACTTTCTTTGGGGTACAATGAATCTGGAGTAGTAACTGGATCATCTTCAATCTGATGGAAAGGTATTGGATGGCTCTTTAGTGAATGTTGTTTAATACTTCCTTCCTTACCTCACATTTCTGACAAGGTGCAATGTTGAACAATGAGAGAGTGGGACATGGGTGGGATTTGGAGAGGAATAATATAGCCTCTGGATGTTGCTGTGTGAATGCAGTTATCCTACATGATGACCTGCTATGCACTTTGCCTCCAACTACCTCAAGAATGAGATAGTCAGACAAGTCCTATATGATTAGATTGCAATTCTCCAACAGGAAGACAATGGTATCCATAGCATTCCTGATTGTTTTTGCCTTTGAGTTGATGTCTGTTTTGGAAGTTTTACAACGTTGTTGGTTTCTCCAAAACCCCTGTGTGTGTTGATGATGATGGTTATGCTGATAACAAATTTCACAGAGAAGGTTCATTCTGGAATTTGACATTTCAAATCAACAGCAGCAAAGGTCTTGTCCATTTTTTCCTTAACCATTGGACCAAGCAAGGTGAATTTGTCAAAGTGGATATTAAGATGGTCAAGCAGAACCAAATGTGATGGTGGAAATCTTTGCCAATACCTGTTGCCCTTGCAGCACCATTCATGGCTTTATAGGTCAAGCAGATGATTTAAAGTACTGTGGGCAGAACTGCTACCTGTGGGTAAATTGAGTCTTAAGTTCTCTGCCAAGCAAATTTCAAAGTAATTTGGACATCATCCAGCTCTAGGTGAGAATGTAGCATATTAGGCAAATAATCAGCACAGAAGAAATTAATATTGCTGCTACCAGGGCAAATGGTTCACTCAGTAACTGATGCAAATATGTCCACCAAAAAAAAAAAAAAAAAAAAAAAAAGAGTATAACCAGGTTCAGTTAGAAAATAGAAAAATATCTCAAACAAGACAGCTCACGGATAAAGAGCCTCTACAGAGCACAAAAATATATCCAAATGAACTGAATGAGGCTCACCACAGCAATAAGAATAAAACCAACGATTTAATGATCGTATAAAGTCACAAACTGCAGTAACAAAATAAGTAAGCGCTTTCACGTTGCTAGAACACTTCTTCAGACTTAAAACCACTGCTAACTAAACTCTCATTTTATAATACAATCAATTTAATTAATTAAATCAATTAAATCATTAATCAATTTGTTAAAGAAAATTTTAAAAAACTTAAAGCAACAACTTCATTTATAATAAAAACCAAGTAAATACGCATACATATATGTAACAATAAATATATATATATAACAACAATAAAATAAAATATCTATCTATCTATATATATATATATATATATGTGTGTGTGCATCTGTATAAATATTAACAAAATATACATATCTCATTAACTAGTGTACACAGGGGCGTGCTACTAAAATGGTTTAAGAGAAACCTTCTCATTTAAACCATGTCCCCTATGACTCTGCAACCTAATAATCCATCTATTTTCACTTTCTTCAGTAAAATTCCTTATATTCCCCAACCTATTAGTTTCTTTTATCAACTCAATAACGTTAAAATTAAATTTATGTTTTACTAATAGCATATAAATGTTCCCTAATACGCTCCTTTAGGCTCCTAGCTGTCTGCCAAATTTGCACAAGTTTTTATGTAGGTAAAACCAATAGGAGCCTAAAGGAGCGTGTTAGGAACATTTATATGCTATTAGTAAAGAAGATAAACATAACGGGCCAGATTCAGGAAGGCTTACACGGAGTTCAAGAGTAGTGTAAGCCTCCGTGTAAGCCTCCCGATTCAGGTACAGCCCAAACCTCCGTTAGAGACAGCTAACACGTCTCTTACACGGACTGGGCGTGGAAATGCTCAATACCTCATTTGCAGCTCCAAGATACGCAAATGAGGTATTTGAGCGATCCACGAAGCAGAAACCAGTCCGTGTAACGGACGTGTTAGCTGCAGAAATGTACTCAGCTGACAACTGAGTACATTTCTGCAAAATCAAAAACGGAGCTATGTCAGCTCCAAATAAAGGGTGCATATGTCATTAAGCATGCCAATGGCCAAATATGTGGCCATTGGCATGAAAAGTGTTGCAAAAATAAGTTATTTAATTTTTTTCCACGGGATTTTTGTGTTTAACTGCAGCGCACACCCAAGCAAACCGGGTGCGCTACCTAAACTGAAAACCGAAGCTTATAAGCCCACAATTGTGGGATTTATGTATCACATGGAATGTCAATGGAGGGACTTGCAGACTAAAAACAATATGGCCTCCGTTTAGTGGTTGTCAAGGGGGGAAGCTCCGTGTAATATGTAACTAAGCATTACTAGGCAATCCTATGTAAATGAGGGTTACAATACTGAATCACACTGCCACATAGGTAATGAGCACTTTCTGAGTAGTGTAAGAGTTAGAGAAGGGGGAGGAACAGAGTAAGAGGTAGGTGACATCACGGAGGGGAAGGATAGAAAGAAATGTACCAGATTGGAGGGCAATGTAAGGTAACCGATGACAGACAGACATCAGGGAGGGAGGTGTGTCCCAACAGAACACTAGGAAAGTCAAGAAATTGAGGTATCGCTATCCCTACACTCAAAGTTTCTTGATATACGTGTATGCGCGCGTGTAAGGCAGGTTCAACATGTGGGAGCGTGTTGCAAACTGTTTACAACGGTTTTAGCGGGCGTGCGTGTGTAAGGCAGTGTGCGCTGCGTTTTAGCATGAATCAGCCTAGCTAACACCGTGTAAGGATGTGTTGTGGCGTGTAACACTGTGTAGGGATGTGTGCGTTTAAGGGACTGTGAGCGTGTTTAAGCTGGTGTGCACATTGCTCCCCCTCAGGAAACAGAGAGGAAACAGGAAACAACCAAAATACAGGGAAACTGCCAGGGAATACTGCTGGAGTTAATTGATGGAAACAATTACAAACAGGCAATTACACAGGCAAACTAGAAGCCCAGCCCAGCACTTAAAACACAACAAAGAGCAGTGAAGGCTGTTTCTCACAAGAGATACGGCCAGAAACTAAGCTATCAGAATTGAAAACTGAAATAAAGCTGAACTCAGAGCAGAATGTACCAGGTGGGTAATCAGAGTTATGCATGACAACAGTCTTGATCCCCTTTAACCTTCATAAAGCAAACATCTCTAATGGCTCTATGTTTGTGCAATGGATTTATTTCTCTAGTTTTTAAATTGAAGAACCATTTTCAGAAGGCCGTAATAAGTCTCTAATCTTAGCTTGGCACACAGTTTCAAAGGTATGCAATGTATTAATAAGGGTAGGTTTAAAAATACTTACATGAGTTAACATAATAGTCCGATGGAACAAACTCTATAGCACAGTAAATTAAGCTCCTTCATATAATGCTTCTAGTTAGTGAGAGGTCACAAAAGCTCAGATAAAAAGGAAGGCCCTATTGTAAGTAAATTCACATGCACAGGAAGAAGCTACATGGAACTTAAACAATTATTGCATGTTTCTTTACCTAAGTTGTCCTGCATGTCTGCTGCACTTCCCCTGGTTGCAGTCATTCTGTTGATATTAATTGCAACAGTAACATTTCCTCAGTCATCTCTGCATTGGGCCACATTTGCATGTATATAATCAGTTAGTTCTTTGAAATATTTAACTTTTGGCTTGGAAATCTTAGAGAATTCCACAACATAAATGCCCTATCCAAATTCAGTGTAGCAAGGAGACAGTTATTTGCACAAGGAGACATCTTGTCCCCTTGCAGCCTATGCTTTGGAATTAGACACATTTCATGATCATCCTGGTTGCTGAGCTAACACTGAAGAAGAGCTTGAATCTGATAAATGACTGGTTCCTCCCTAGAAGTGTAGAAACCTCCTGGACTCCTCAGCAGTATTTATGTAGAGATAAGTAGTTATGGTTGTCTAGTCCCCTCCTTGCAGACATAGAAGGATAGGACTACATGTTGATCATCCATATTTTTTATTTTTTTGCATGCTTATTTAGACAGCTGAGAGCATAAAGTGGCCTTGAGGCCCTTTACTTTCTTTGGGGTACAATGAATCTGGAGTAGTAACTGGATCATCTTCAATCTGATGGAAAGGTATTGGATGGCTCTTTAGTGAATGTTGTTTAATACTTCCTTCCTTACCTCACATTTCTGACAAGGTGCAATGTTGAACAATGAGAGAGAGTGGGACATGGGTGGGATTTGGAGAGGAATAATATAGCCTCTGGATGTTGCTGTGTGAATGCAGTTATCCTACATGATGACCTGCTATGCACTTTGCCTCCAACTACCTCAAGAATGAGATAGTCAGACAAGTCCTATATGATTAGATTGCAATTCTCCAACAGGAAGACAATGGTATCCATAGCATTCCTGATTGTTTTTGCCTTTGAGTTGATGTCTGTTTTGGAAGTTTTACAACGTTGTTGGTTTCTCCAAAACCCCTGTGTGTGTTGATGATGATGGTTATGCTGATAAATTTCACAGAGAAGGTTCATTCTGGAATTTGACATTTCAAATCAACAGCAGCAAAGGTCTTGTCCATTTTTTCCTTAACCATTGGACCAAGCAAGGTGAATTTGTCAAAGTGGATATTAAGATGGTCAAGCAGAACCAAATGTGATGGTGGAAATCTTTGCCAATACCTGTTGCCCTTGCAGCACCATTCATGGCTTTATAGGTCAAGCAGATGATTTAAAGTACTGTGGGCAGAACTGCTACCTGTGGGTAAATTGAGTCTTAAGTTCTCTGCCAAGCAAATTTCAAAGTAATTTGGACATCATCCAGCTCTAGGTGAGAATGTAGCATATTAGGCAAATAATCAGCACAGAAGAAATTAATATTGCTGCTACCAGGGCAAATGGTTCACTCAGTAACTGATGCAAATATGTCCACCATAAAAAAAAAAAAAAAAAGAGTATAACCAGGTTCAGTTAGAAAATAGAAAAATATCTCAAACAAGACAGCTCACGGATAAAGAGCCTCTACAGAGCACAAAAATATATCCAAATGAACTGAATGAGGCTCACCACAGCAATAAGAATAAAACCAACGATTTAATGATCGTATAAAGTCACAAACTGCAGTAACAAAATAAGTAAGCGCTTTCACGTTGCTAGAACACTTCTTCAGACTTAAAACCACTGCTAACTAAACTCTCATTTTATAATACAATCAATTTAATTAATTAAATCAATTAAATCATTAATCAATTTGTTAAAGAAAATTTTAAAAAACTTAAAGCAACAACTTCATTTATAATAAAAACCAAGTAAATACGCATACATATATGTAACAATAAATATATATATATAACAACAATAAAATAAAATATCTATCTATCTATATATATATATATATATATGTGTGTGTGCATCTGTATAAATATTAACAAAATATACATATCTCATTAACTAGTGTACACAGGGGCGTGCTACTAAAATGGTTTAAGAGAAACCTTCTCATTTAAACCATGTCCCCTATGACTCTGCAACCTAATAATCCATCTATTTTCACTTTCTTCAGTAAAATTCCTTATATTCCCCAACCTATTAGTTTCTTTTATCAACTCAATAACGTTAAAATTAAATTTATGTTTTACTAATAGCATATAAATGTTCCCTAATACGCTCCTTTAGGCTCCTAGCTGTCTGCCAAATTTGCACAAGTTTTTATGTAGGTAAAACCAATAGGAGCCTAAAGGAGCGTATTAGGGAACATTTATATGCTATTAGTAAAGAAGATAAACATAACGGGCCAGATTCAGGAAGGCTTACACGGAGTTCAAGAGTAGTGTAAGCCTCCGTGTAAGCCTCCCGATTCAGGTACAGCCCAAACCTCCGTGTAAGAGACAGCTAACACGTCTCTTACACGGACTGGGCGTGGAAATGCTCAATACCTCATTTGCAGCTCCAAGATACGCAAATGAGGTATTTGAGCGATCCACGAAGCAGAAACCAGTCCGTGTAACGGACGTGTTAGCTGCAGAAATGTACTCAGCTGACAACTGAGTACATTTCTGCAAAATCAAAACGGAGCTATGTCAGCTCCAAATAAAGGGTGCATATGTGTCATTAAGCATGCCAATGGCCAAATATGTGGCCATTGGCATGAAAAAGTGTTGCAAAAATAAGTTATTTAATTTTTTTTTTCCACGGGATTTTGTGTTTAACTGCAGCGCACACCAGCAAACAGGGTGCGCTACCTAAAACTGAAAACCGAAGCTTATAAGCCCACAATTGTGGGATTTATGTATCACATGGAATGTCAATGGAGGGACTTGCAGACTAAAAACAATATGGCCTCCGTTTAGTGGTTGTCAAGGGGGGGAAGCTCCGTGTAAGATATGTAACTAAGCATTACTAGGCAATCCTATGTAAATGAGGGTTACAATACTGAATCACACTGCCACATAGGTAATGAGCACTTTCTGAGTAGTGTAAGAGTTAGAGAAGCGGGGGGGACAGAGTAAGAGGTAGGTGTCATCACGGTGGGGAAGGATAGAAAGAAATGTACCAGATTGGAGGGCAATGTAAGGTAACCGATGACAGACAGACATCAGGGAGGGAGGTGTGTCCCAACAGAACACTAGGAAAGTCAAGAAATTGAGGGTATACGCTATCCCTACACTCAAAGTTTCTTGATATACGTGTATCTTGGCGTGTAAGGCAGGTTCAACATGTGGGAGCGTGTTGCAAACTGTTTACAACGGTTTGCGCGGGCGTGCGTGTGTAAGGCAGTGTCTTGCGTTTTAGCATGAATCAGCCTAGCTAACACCGTGTAAGGATGTGTGCGCGCGTGTAACACTGTGTAGGGATGTGTGCGCGCGTTTAAGGGACTGTGAGCGTGTTTAAGCTGGTGTGCACATTGCTCCCCCTCAGGAAACAGAGAGGAAACAGGAAACAACCAAAATACAGGGAAACTGCCAGGGAATACTGCTGGAGTTAATTGATGGAAACAATTACAAACAGGCAATTACACAGGCAAACTAGAAGCCCAGCCCAGCACTTAAAACACAACAAAGAGCAGTGAAGGCTGTTTCTCACAAGAGATACGGCCAGAAACTAAGCTATCAGAATTGAAAACTGAAATAAAGCTGAACTCAGAGCAGAAATGCTAGGGGCTGCCATGGCTATTATAATCAGGCATAGGCGAATTGCTGAGGGTGGTGACAATGCAGATGCTGACAGACAACCCAGAGTGAGGAGAAGGAGAAGAGTATACAGGCCCAGGGTCACCTACCATGGGTTACATGAGCTGGAGATAGTAGAGCGCTATAGAGTGGACAGAGAGCTCCTGCAGCAGATTGTTGAGCTGTGCAGGCCACACCTCACACACAGAACCAACAGAGGGGAACCCATCCCAGTGGAAACCAAGGTATGTGTTGGCCTAAGAATACTAGCAACAGGTACCTTCCAGAGACCAACTGGTGATATGATGGGGATATCACAGGCATCAGCCTCCAGGGTACTGCACCAGTTCCTGGATGCCATGTCACCACATGTCAGTGATCATATATATTTCCCTAATGACCGTGAGTTTGTGGCCAGCAATATGCGTCTCTTCCAGCAAATAGCGGGATACCCTGAGGTGCTGGGTGCAATAGACTGCACGCACATATGCATCAAAGCACCAGCCGGTGAGCGGGGTAGAGTCTACATTAACCACAAGGGATACCCCTCCATCAACTGCCAGGTCGTGTGTGATGCCCAGGGCATAATAATGAATGTGTGTGCTGGCTGCCCTGGGAGCTACCACGATTCCCACATCTGGCATCTGACGCAGCTGTACCAATCATTTGCCAATGGGGACTTCCCACACGGACACCTAGTGGGGGATGCAGGTTATGCACTTGAGCCGTGGCTGATGACACCCATCAGAAATGCACACACACCTGAACAGGAACGCCATAATGAGGCACACGCACAAACACGTAATATCATAGAGCGTGTGTTTGGGCTGCTCAAGTCACGGTTCCGGTGTCTGGACACATCTGGTGGAGCTTTGCAGTACACACCAACTACATGTACCCAAATGATCATGATATGTGCTATGCTACATAATATGATCCTGCGGAAACAGCTGCAGCAGGACCAGCACAGGGCTGGGCCAAACATCCCCCCACCATTGCCAAGGCCACCACAGGCAGGGGTTGACTCGGAGGAGGAACAACCTGACCTTGTCCCAGTAGGCAGAAGGAGGCGTGCCCAGTATGCCCTGGCCTTGGTAAAGAGGCAACGCATAGCACATACGCTTGGTCAGTAGGAACACTGGGACTGATACCCGCTCTGACTCACTCATACAGTAACAGGGATGCCTAACATGACACAACCTGCTTCCAAATGTACAGGGAGTGTAGTATGTGTATCCGACAGAGGTGGCCCTGCAGCACCACCTGAGGCATGAATGCCATGTGTTAAGTAATGTAATATCATGTACAATATGCACACCTGAGGACCCCAACTAACATCCATATCCACGCATATGACCCTGTGGAAACAGCTGCACGTCATACAGTGATGTACATGTGCAAAAACATGGAACAAGATACAAAATGAGGGTGTCTAGCAATAAATAGCATGGATAACCACACACCCATGTTTGTACCACAACAAGAAGCAACATGGAATAGCCATGGTCAAAAACAATGGCTAAAACCGACTACTACTATATAGCCTGCTGCAGACCACTGTCCTAATAGCAGGAACTGCCCCAGGCCTATGTCCATAGGTTCATACTAGGCTATCTGCCCTAGGGCATTAATAAGCCTAGGCCAGAGTTTTGTGGCGTCTGCCACCCTGCAAGTTGATGGATAATATGCCCATTATTTTGTTGTGCCTCTGTCAAGCAGTGATACTGAGGTTATCCCTGGGGTATACCTGCAATCTCCCATCCATTGGTCAAGATCTCACTTGAACAAAGCCAGTGAGGTGCTCAGCCCCACATGTACCAGGATGTTGTTCCACAGCATATGGACTCTCTGGGTGATGAATCTGTCCCTCCAGCACATCCTATTAATATCTGTGTTGAGGTTTAGGTCTCCTGCCCTTGTAGTTCTGATGGATGTAGAGGTCTTGAGGTGAAGCATGTTCATAAAGTCTGGGTTGGACATAGCCTTGTATGTCAGGCACAGATCACCTCTGAGCAGTCAGTAAGTGACTGAATACAGCTGGAATTCCTTCAGTCGGGCAGCATAAGAAATATGTTTGAGACCCTTTCACCTCCTGTCGAGGAATTTGTGGGCCCATCCAATCTGAATGGGGCAGTGTATGCAATCATTGGTGTGATGAGTACAGGCGAACGATGACCTCCCTTGATCTAGATGTGAATCACTGCATGATGAGGTGGCCAATGTAGAAGGCCTTCCAAACTACCCTGGCAATGTGAGTGTCAAGCAAAGGTCACTGTCAACCTGGGTGCCCAGGTCCCTGATAACCTACGTTGTGCTTAGAGGATTGCCACCTAGATGGGAAGTAGTGGTAACCTTGTTCTTCCTGAAGGGTATGGCTATGCATTGTTTAGTGTTTAATGTAAGGCCATGGCCGTGGCACCAGTTATATGTGTCTATGAGACCCTTCTGAAGGATGTCTGTGTCAGATGGGTTTCCAGCTATGCTTCCCAGTTTGCAGTCATCTTCAAACTTTGTCAGCCATAATCCTCCTGTGTTTGCTCGTACTTCTGAAAAGTAGATACTGAACAAATGTGGGCCCAGGACTGAGCCCTGTGGGACACCACTTGTGACAGCTCTGGAGTGTGAACTGGCACCAGCAACTTTGACCCTGTGTGTTCCGTCACTTAGCCAGTTTGCAACCCATGCTGTGATGTATGGGTTCACAATTAAGCTGGTGATGTTTTCAATGATACCTGAGTGGGGTATTGTGTTGAAAGCCTTTGCCAGGTCAAGGTAGGCTGTGTGGACTGCCTTGCCCACGTCAATGGCCTGGGTGAGTGTTTTGAAAAGTCAACCAAGTTTAAAAGGCATGATCTGCCCTTGACAAAGCCAAACTGGATTGGATCCAATGTCTGCAAGTCCCTATGTCTTCATTTAGAATTCCCATTATGATCCTCTCCATAGCTTAGCAGAACAGGCTTGTCAAGCTGATGGGATGGTAGTTTCTAGGGTTGGTGGAGGCACCTCCTTTGTGAAGTGGGTCCACCATTGCTGTATGCCACTCCTTGGGAACATATCCTGAGGTGAGGCTAAGATTAAACAGCTGTCCTAACTGCGGGTGTAATTACTCATTGAGTTCATGGAGCACACAACTGGGGACACCATCTGGTCCCATGGATAAAGTGTTTTCTGCCTTGGATTGAGCAGTTCCCACCCCAGCAGTGGAGATGTTTGGGGCTACAATCCTCTGGTGTACATACCCCCAGTTGGGGAGGGGAGAAATCTGCACTGAACCTGTCAGTCAGTATGTTGCCAATGTCTGTAGGTGCAGTGATATCAACATTATTCTGAACTAAGTCTGAGCATATCTGGGAGTTTCCTCCCAGGTTTCAAACATAGGTATAAAAGGCCTCATGATTGTCCCTGGAGTCCTGAGTGGGTTTACTCTCAAAACATGCCTCGGATGATTGTATGGGGAACCCAGTGTTTTACTCACAATGAGCAGGGTGTCTTCCCCCACGGATTACGCTCTATCTTGTAGTAGCTCCTTCCTTGTGTTGTACAGCTTGTTTATGGCTAGGGTCCACCAGACTGGATGCTTGCCTGTGGTACAAAGAGTCATTATTATTTGGGATTGCCTGAACCATGCAGTCCTGGAGGTGCTGGTAGAAGGCATTTCTAAGTGATACAGTGGCTTGGGTAATGGTGTCTGCTGGCCTGGGGCCTTGAAAGAGACCACACCAGTCCTCAGAAATGTGAAGTCGGCATTTGAGAAGGTCTTCACCGTTTCATTTCCCATCTGGGGTGTGGGTGGGATGTGGTCTCCCACTGAGAATAGTCCATGATCTGATCTCACCAATGATGGGTATATGTCTGGTGTTGAACAGTGTGACCCCATGTTCGTGATGATGTGTTCTAGTATGTTGCCTCCACTTGAGGATTGGGACCAGTTGTTCCATGGCATTTCAGTGTATGAACTCTTGGAACCTTTGTGTTAGAGTGTTGTGGCATGATTAGTGATCCCAGTCTATATGTGGATAGTTGGAATCACCCAGTAGGATGGTGTTTTGAGATACATTTATCCCCTTCAGTGTTTGCAGGATAGCTGTGTGAGGTACCTGAGTTTGAGCGGGTGGCATGTAACATGCTACAAACTGCAGAGCAGTCCTGCCTACGGTCACTGGCACCTGGATGGTCTCCGATGCATCGTGTGTTGCCACCAACCATGAGGTGAGGGTGTCCTTGATGAATATGGACACCCACCATCCTTCTTGGTGTTGTCGGGATGCTGGTGCGGAATGCATGATATGAGATAACACCCGTTAGTGACCGGGTGCTGTCAGAAGCTGTGAACCAGGTTTCAGGCACAGCACAGACATCAATGTGCTACATACTGAGAAGGGCATAGAGTGTGTGCAGCTTGAGGTTGAGACCTTGGGCATTGAGCAGCATTACCCTTAGTGTCTTTCCTTTACTGTGTTCTAGGGTGGTAGGTGTAGAATCTGAATCTTGCATAAAAAGGCACAATGGGGTGGCAAGAGCATCATCTGAAATCCGGAAGCCCAGGGGTGACAGGTGCAAGCCGTCCCTTGCAAATCACCGTGGCCTGTCCAGCATGTCATCCCAGGCAGACAGACATTGGACCCCTTAGAATGACACCATAGTCTAAGCAAAATACTACAGCTGATCATCTTGTCTCTGTTTATGTGGCATCATACTTGGTGAAGGTAGGATACTGCCGAAGGTCAGGGTCATACCTGCCTGGCCTACATAATCAGAGGGATCCTCTATGTCTCTTTCCATGTAGTCCAGGGAGGTACATCTCAGGTCGTTCACACCAGCATGGATTATGACTGGGTCAGACCTGTACTTGCAGTTTAGTGACCTGAGTGCTTGCATTATGTGGTGGATTCCAGTGCCCGATAGGCAGCTTACTGTGACCTCCTCTGTACCTGATCTGGTGAGTGGGACATCAGTGTGTCTGACTATGGAGTCACCTATGACAAGTGTGTCCGGCATTGTGTTTGGCCTTAAGGGCTGTGACTGTTTGGCACACCAACTCTGTGGTCAATGTGTTGCATGTGCTGTGCCCTGTGGAGGCAGTTGTGTGAGTGTCTGCTGTGGTGGCCACCGCCATTCTGGTAGACTTCTGATCAGAGCCTCCGAGAGTGTCTCTGTGTGTCTATGTGTATGATCTTAAGTTGTGACAGTGCCATGTGAGACTGGATTAAAGATGTGTGTGTGGTTACCTTCACCCTCTCTCTGGTCTTGCTAGTCCTATGTTGAGAGAGCTCAGCCTCCACTTTGGCTATATAGTTGCATCTCTCACATGTATGTGTGTTTTATGGCAGAAGGAGAGGGTTGTCAGTGTACATGAGGCAACTGTAACAGTGCCTCAATATTCCCAGGTTCACCAGCTGAGCAGGAGAGGACACTAGCAACTGATCCCTAGACATGCTAGAAGGAATAGACAAAACAATGTTGGAATACAGGGAGATATCAAGCCCCCAAGCCACATCATACTGTTTGATTGACAATAGCTACACATACACGGTGTTTCATAGTGTCATAGTGTACTACTAGGCTATCTGCCCTAGTGCATGTATAAGCCTAGCCATAGTGATGTGGCTATTGCCACCCCTTATAGTGGTAATAAGTGTACAGAATAGATTCTGAATATTGTGCCTCTGACTTAGTAGTGACACATTATGACCCCCTTACGTAATTGAATAACATGACTGTGTCTCTGTCTAGTCTGTGCCTCCATCTCATATGCAGTTGTCCAGATGTCTCCTGAAGAGAGTCAGTGAGGGACTCTGTCAAACATGAACTGGGATACTCTGCTAGAGTGTGAGATGCCTCTGAGTTATGACTCTGTCCCTCCAGCATGTCCTATACATGTATGTGCTGAGGTTCAAATACTCAGCTCTCGTGGCTCTGGTGGATTTGGATTGCTTGCAGTGGAGTATGTCCACCAAATCCTGATTGGACATGGTCTTGTATGTCAGGCATCGGTCACCTGTAAGTATGCGGTATGACACTGAACAAAGCTGGACTTCCTCTATTCTGGAAGCATATGACGTGTTGAAGAACCCTGATCTTCATGGTAGGTACTTTTCGGGTGCAAAGGTACAAAAGGCAGGATCTGCCCTGTACAAAGCTGAACTAGGTGGGAACAAGGGTCCGTAGGTCAGTAATGTGTCTGTGTAAGAGCTCCATGACTCCTCCCATATCTTTGCAGACAAGGCTGGTTAAGCCTGTGTGGTGGTAGTTGCCATGGTCTGTGGAGGCATCCCCCTTGTGGAGTGGGACCACTGTTGCCGTATGCCAGTGTTCAGGTACATATCCTGTAGCAAGACTAAGGTTAAATAGCAGTTGTATATATGGGTCCAGCCCTTCTGGAGTTCACATAGCATGCAACTGGAGATACCAGCAGGTCCCATGGATGCTGTGTACTTGTCTTTGCTGAGTGTGGCTCTCACATGGACATCCAAGATGACAGTGAGGTTACATACAGCAGTGATAACTATCTTGTTTTGGGGGTGAGGGAGGGTAAATCGCACTGAAGCTGTCCACGGAATGTTGCCAATATCTGTCAGGTCACTGGGATATATGTTGTTGTGTACCAACTCTGAGCATATCCGAGGGTTCACAACCAGGTGTCTGACATAACTGAAGAAAGCAGTGTGGTTACCTTCATTGTCTTTGGTGATTTATGTCCCCAAGTTGACCTTGCATGTCTTTATGAGATAATGTAGCTTTCTACTAGTGCTGATCACAGCTGTCTTCCCTTTTGGAGATGTAGCTCTGTCTTGCATTAGTAACCCTCATCTGTCATACAGTTTGTTTATGGCTGGGGTCCACCAGACAGGACACTTTCCCTTTGTGGAGAGGGTCCTGTTTTCAGTTAATGATTGTATGGTCCATGCTGTCTGACATCTAGCTAAGGGGAGGTCATTCTGGTTCTGCAGTTATCTTTCATCAGCATTAGAAATGACCACAACAGCCCCTGTGGGTGTACCTCATGTACACACATCCAGCACCTGTAAGGTCCACAACAGTACCTCACCAGGAGTATGACAGAGCTGGAACACATGTAATGTGTAGTCTGATTAAACAGAGTGCAGCTCCACACACTGCCATGCTGTCCACCCAGATGCAAGCTGTGCCTGATGTAGAAAGCCATGTCCAAGCTGGAATCAATGCACATGCTGCACCTTGTACAATCTGAATGGCAGGGAGCTATGCACATGAGGGACCTGAACCCCAGCACTGACATATATAGGACAGGCTGTACTGCATTATCCAAAACACAGAAGCCACCCCACACATGAGTAAACTACCAGTACAGGTTGTCCATAGAGACACTGGTTGAGTCCCTCAACAGGAATCCTAATGAGTGGATGGGAGATGGGAGGTTTACCCTGGGTATCAATGTTATGTCACAGGTAGACAGAGGCACAGTATACTAAACAAGACATATGACATGTCGAACTACTTACAATGTGTTGATGGACAAACACATTCTCCGACTAGCATTAGGTCAAGATACCTCTTGAACACAGCCAGCAAGGTGCTCTGCCTCAAATGGACCAGGATTGTATTCCACAGCATAGGGAGTCTCAGTGATAACTCCATCCCTCCAACATGTCCAACATACATCCCTGCTAAGGTGTAAGTCACCTGCACTAGTGGTTCAGGTGGATCTTCTGAGTCTGAGGTGGAGCATGCCCATTAATCTCTGTTTGGACATGGCCTCGCATGTCAGGCACATGTCACCTCTAAGCAGGTGGTATGTGAGTGAATAGAGTGTGAGTGTCGTCAATCTGGCAGCATATGACAGCTGTTGGGGTTCCTTGATCCTTTAGGTGGGGACAGTCAGGGTGTCTCCAATTGCTGCAGATGTTGTGTGAGATACAGCCAGAATAGGGCATTCGACTTGATCACCAGTCTGATAAGTGAAGAGTACAGGGAACAATGACCCACTAGATCTGGATGTGAATCCCAGCCTGATCAGGTGGGCAATGTAGAAGGTCTTCCTAGCCACTTTAGCAATGTGAGTCTCAGAAGAATGGCGACTGTTAACCTGGGTCCCCAGGTCCATGATAACCTCCTCTGTGCTTAGAGGATTGCCACCTATATGGTAGCTTGGGGTCACCTTGCTTTTCCTGAAGGGTATGTCTACACATGTTGTACACTCTGACTTCAGGCCATGGCCCTGGCACCAGCTATCAGTTACTGTGAGTCCCTTCTGAAGGATATCTGTGTGTGATGCACTGTCCACTATGGTGCCCAGTGTGCAGTCATCTGCTAACATTGTCATCCAAAGTCCTCCCATGTTGGCCTGTACTTCTGGGAAGTACATGACAAACAATGGGGCCAAGGACTGAGCCCTGTGTGACACCACCTGTGACCAGCCTGGAGTCTAACATAGTGCCAGCAACTCTAACCCTGTGGGTCCCGTCCTTAAGCCAGTTTGCAACCCATCTTGTGACATATGGGTTTACATTTCAGTTGTTAGGGTTTTCCACAATACCTGAGTGGGGTATTGTGTTGAAAGTGTTTGCAAGGCCAAGGTAGGCTGAATGGACTGCCTTTCCCCAACAATGGCCTAAGTGACCAATTTGAAGATGTCAACCCAGTATAAAGGCATGATCTGCCCCTGACCAAGCCAAAATGGGATGGGTACAATGTCTGCATGTCCCTATATCTTTGTTTATGAGCTCAATTATGATCCTCTCCATAGATTTGCAGACTACACTTGTTAAGCTTATGGGGCAGCAATTAACAGGGTCTGTAGAGGCACTGCCTTTGTGCAGATGTGCACAACTGGACCCTAACCAGGCTGTTGTGCACACTATGGAAATGTAAAGCAGTGATAGGACTAAAGCCCAGGATACTGACCACCACAGTGAAAGTACTGAAACACTACACTAGACAGTGCTACAGTGTTAGGTCAGTATGAGCAGATGTTGAGAAGTGTGTGCGAAGTATACGATGCAAAACTTGCAGGCACAGTATACTCCCTGTTTTGTTCACACAAAAGCATTAGGACAGTAACTACACAACATGGCACAGAACACACAACCATAAACTTCAGGTATTTGTTGAAGGTCACACTCATCCACAAATGTGATGGGCTGCAGAGTTCAACATATGTAAAGCCCACACTGGGCATGCTCACACACTTAGATAAATGAGACATCTTTCACACAACATGCCATGGGAAGGCTGAACTGGGCATGCTCACACACTTGGTCCAAATGTTACCCATAGCAAATGTGAAAACACACCAGAGGATGCTCATCCCCCTTTCTAGACACTGATCATGTAAGCACCCTATAAGTATATTGGAGAAAAGGATTCTCTCAGTAATCCGAATAGCGCCATGCTAATGCGTCCGTCTCTAGTGTCATAACATAGTTAGGTAGGGGTTTGAATCCAGCAGGTGGCAAGTGTGTGTGAAGGGGGGTAAGTGTGTGTGAAAGAAACATCCCTTTTGGCAACTGGGAAAACACACCACAGGATGATCATTCCACTTTCTAAACTCTGATGATGTCAGCACCCTATAAGTATATCAGGGGAAAGGAAATCCCCCAGTAATGCGAATAGCGTGCTGTGCTAATGCGTCCATCTCTAGTGTCATAACATAGTTAGGTAGGGGTTTGAATCCAGCAGGTGGCAAGTGTGTGTGAAGGGGGTAAGTGTGTGTGTAAGTGTGTATGAAAGAAACATCCCTTTTGGCAACTGGGAAAACACACCACAGGATGATCATTCCACTTTCTAAACTCTGATGATGTCAGCACCCTATAAGTATATCAGGGAAAGGAAATTCCCCAGTAATGCGAATAGCGCTGTGCTAATGCGTCCGTCTCTAGTGTCATAACATAGTTAGGTAGGGGTTTGAATCCAACAGGTGGCAAGTGTGTGTGAAGGGGTAAGTGTGTGTGTAAGTGTGTATGAAAGAAACATCCCTTTTGGCAACTGGGAAAACACACCACAGGATGATCATTCCACTTTCTAGACTCTGATGATGTCAGCACCCTATAAGTATATTGGAGAAAAGGATTCTCTCAGTAATCCGAATAGCGCCGTGCTAATCGTCCGTCTGTAGTGTCATAACATAGTTAGGTAGGGGTTTGAATCCAGCAGGTGGCAAGTGTGTGTGAAGGGGGTAAGTGTGTGTGTAAGTGTGTATGAAAGAAACATCCCTTTTGGCAACTGGGAAAACACACCACAGGATGATCACTCCACTTTCTAGACTCTGATGATGTCAGCACCCTATAAGTATATCAGGGAAAAGAAATCCCCAGTAATGCGAATAGCAGCTGTGCTAATGCGTCCGTCTGTAGTGTGTTAACATAGTTAGGTAGGGGTTTGAATCCAGCAGGTGGCAAGTGTGTATGAAGGGGGTTAAGTGTGTATGATTGATAAATACCTTTTGGCAACTGTGAAAACACACTACAGGATGCACATACATCACAATTATGTATGGCTTTTGATTACAGACATGCCATGTGTGTTGTGCACACACAGAATGCCCATGTGTGTGGGTTGTCCCTCACAATAATGCATGACATTGATTACACCAGTTATGGCAATGAACACATGCTGTATGTGTGTGCCAAATACACATATGTACCTGTGACTTTCAATAGTTACCATGTGTGATGCCTGCCACATGTGAATACATGGTATTTGCACAGGGTAACATTATGACCGTGGTCTTCTGTGCAGATGCTGCATGTGGGATGTGTATATACAGTGTGAGATGTAGATGCTATCAGCCTAGTAGTGAGGGATGCACACCTGGTCTGGGGCATAAAGTCTACATGTTGTTAATGTACAGGAGCTGCATGTTCTCACCTGTTGTGGGAGTGGTAAGACAGTATTCCATAGCAATGCAGTGACTGCATGCTAAGAACCATTCAGCTAGGGTGTTGTAGCTACACTTATTCATTAGCATTCATTAATTTGTCGGAATCCCTGGTGAGGGTCTGATGCCAACCAAGGTCAGGGGTCTACCAGCCTGTGTCACTTGCTCAGTGATCCCTTCCATGTTCCCTATCACGTATCCCAGTGGGCGACATCCCACATCAGCTGTGGTGGCATGGACAATGACTGAGTCATGTGTCCATGCATCTGACTGACTTGTATGTTGTTGTTACAGTTTGGCCATGTGTTTCCATCTCATACATGTGATGTACATCAATGGGTAGGGGATAGGGTTGACTGTGTACATGTGGCAGCTGTGACATTACTACATGACACACATATTCCACAACTGTACCATAGAGGTGACTGACAACTGACCTTTGCACATGCTACCGAGTATTGAGATTACATTGGTGATTGACAGCACATAGGGCCAATGGTGAAAAAGAGACATAGGTCCATAGGTTCGTACAGGGATATCTGCCCAGGGCATGTATCCACCTAGCCAGAATGTGCGTGCCTTTCAACATGCATTGTGAATCTGTCTTGCTATGCCCTTTTCCAAGGTTAGTATACTGTGCCTCTTTCTCACAGTGACACATAAGTGATACCCAGGGTAACCCTACAATGTCACATCCAGTCATTAATATCGCTCTTGAAGATAGTCACTGAGTCAGTCTGCCTAACCTCTATTGGGATAATAATCAGGAATGAAGGGAGCCTCTGAGTTGTGAATGTGCCCCTCCACCATGTCCTATGTATATCACTCCTGAGGTTCAAGTATTTCCAGCGTGTATCCTGGTGGGATCTGGATATTCTGAGATGCAGCATGGCCATTACGTGAGGGTATGACCTGGCCTTCTATGTCAGGCACAGATTGCCTATGAAGAGGCAGTATGTCACTGAGTAGAGCTGCTGCTACTTTAACCAGTCAGTATGTGGCATCTGTTTGAGCACTTTGATCCCTTGTTGAGGTACATATGTGGTAGCCCCAGTTGCTGCAGGTGTCTGGTAAGGTGCATGCCGACAGGTTCATCATAGTCAATTATGGGCATGATGAGGGATGAGTAAAGGGGCACAATGTCCTCCCTGGCCTACATGTGGATCCCATGATGATGTGGCCCATATAACATGCTTACCTAACCACTTTGTCCATGTTGTTGTCAAATGGTAGAATGCTATCAACCTCGTACCCAAGGTCCATAATTCCTTGGTCTGCACTTACTGGATTAACACATATGTGGTACATTGTGGTCATAGTGTTTGACAAAGGGATGACTATACTCTTTCTGTCATTCACGTTGAGGCCATGGCTGTGGCACAAGTCGTGTGTTTGCAAGAGTCCCATTTGGAGGATGCGTGTGTTAGCTGTTGAGTTGATTATGGTGTTTGGTCTGCAGTCACCTGCGACTTGCTGAGCCACAGTACTTCCATGATGGCCTGTACCTATGACAAATATATAATGAACATGACAGCTCCTAGGGCTGTGCCTTGTGGGACACCACTTGTACCAGGTTGGAGGCTGACATGGCTCCAGCAATTCTACCATGTGTGTTCTGCCCTTGAGCCACTGTGCAATACCCATAGTGACATAGGGGTTATTATGTACACTGGTGAGCTTCCCTAGAATGCACAAGTGGGGTATTGTATCCAAGGCTTATGCAAGGTCCAGGTAGGCTGTGTGGACCTCCTACCCCTTGACAGTGGCCTTGGTGACTGTTTCAAACAAAGCAAACAGGTTTGATAGGCAGGATTTGCCATTGACAAAGCCAAACTGTGTATGGTGACATGTCTGTAGGTCCACAATATCTAGATATGTGAGGTTCATGATGATCCTTGCCATAGCTTTGCAGACAAAGCTAGTCAGACATATGGGTGAGTAGTGTCCAGGATCCGTGACAGCACCACCTGCATGTTGAGGGACCACTGTTGCTGTATGCCACTCTCTGGCCACATATCGTGTATTAAGGCTGGGATTGAACAGTGGTGTTATGTCTGGGTGTAGCTCTTCTTGTGGTTCATGTAGGACACAGCCTGGGACACTGTCTGGTCCCATTGATGCAGTGTTTATTGCTTTGGGAAGGGCATCTCTTACCTGAGCATCTGTGATGTCAGGCGGGCAAGCACTGTGCTGCGACACGTATGTTCCCTTTTGCTGTGGTGGGAGAGAAGGCAGCATTGAACCTGTCCACTAGGATGATGGCAATGTCTGTGTGTTTTATATTTTGTGTGACATATTGTATTACCTCTGAGCATATCTGGGTAGTACCACTCAGGTTACTAACATAACTACAGGCAGCCTTGTGATTATCCTCAGTGGCTTGTGGAATCCTCTCTCAAAGATGGCCTTAGACAATCATATGGGTGCCTGTAGTTGTCATCCAATACTCATCAGTGGTGCCTTCACATTTTGGGAGGTTGTTGTATCATGTAGTGGCGCCATCCTTCTATTGTATAGTGTGTTTATGGCTGGTGTCCGGCGCCCAGGACATCTGCCTTTGGAGAATTGGGTCATGCTTTCATATGTGGCTTCATGATCCATGCATTCCTGAATGTGTCCACAGAATGACTCTATACAGGTATCTGCAGTCTGGTCCATATTTTCAACAGGCCTTGGGCCTTTGAAGGTTTCCACATCATTTATGAGGGGTGTGCACTTGCTTGACATGAGCTGTTGACAGACGTGCCGCCCTCCAGACAGAGCAAGGGGAGGGTCACAGTCAGCTACCTGTTGGGACGTACCTCCCTGGACCACATGGAAAGAGACACAGAGGAGCTCTTACAGCACCCTCTCAAACTCAGGTCTCCCACACAGCCTTCATGCTGACACAGGAGAGTTTAGATTACTCTGCAAACACCATCATACTGGGTGATGCCAGCTACCCAAACATAGACTGTGAACATTACACAAGCCACAATACCCAAGCTCTAAGGTTCCCATTGATCGGACATTCTTTGGCTATGGAACAGGTAACCAACCTTCCCACAAGAGGGGCAGATATAGTAGAGCTGATCTTTACAAACATGAGTACAAACTGCTCACCACTGGGAGTATATCCCTCATTGTTGCAATCAAACCATATACTAATCACACTGGAGTTCTGGATCCCCACATATGCAAACCACCAACACATCGATGTGTGTGTGTGGGAAATGTCCCTATTAGCAACCGTGACAGTATGGTACAGGATGCAGATCCCCTTTGAAACAGTGATGATGTCAGGACTGTATAACTATATCACCTGTAGTAAAGTCCTCAAATAATTTGCATAGCGCTCTGCTAATACGTCTTTCTTCAGTGTCATAACGTAGTTAGGTAGGGGTTTGAATCCTGCAAAGGGAATGTATGTGTGTTAGTATGAGTGTGGTTTATGTGTGTGCACTATGCTGGGAGGGTTAACTGCCTTTTGCCAACTGGGAGAACACACTACAGGGTGCACATCCCTCCTCCTACACACAGATGATGTCAGCACCCTCTAAGTACAGCATTAGTAAGATTTCTCCAACTACTGCAAATAGCACACTCTGCTAATGTGTCTGTTTCTACTGTCATTGCACAGTTAGGTATGGGTTTGAATCTTGCAAATGGAAAGTATGTGTTTTACTGTTGGTGGGGTTAGTGTGTGTGCACAATGATGGGGTGGGATGTGGCTTTTGCCACATGGGGCTATGCACTGCAGGGTGGTCATTACCCTTAACAAGCAGTGATGTTGATAGCACCCTATACAAACAAAACTACAAAACAGAAGGTGGTGGTACTGATAACACATGTAAGGTAACACTTCTTCAAGTAATGTCCACAAAGCGGAGTAGGATAATCAAACAATTCTTTTATTCTATACAGACAACATGACAACAGACAACTAACTGCCAGTACTCAGTATAGTGTTACATGCTACTGTAACACGCACATGTACCGAATATACCTAGATAGTGTTCTGAAGCCTGAATGTGGCAAGTGTGTGGATGTGGGATGTGTCTGTGTGTGCATTTCTGTATGGGAAACATGTTTGCTGTGGCAATCAGGGTACTACAGTACCTGATGCACATTACATCTTCAACTGATGAGGTTGCCTGAACCCTGTGAGTACAGGTAGAGAAGGGGATGCCAGTAGTAAACAACATAGTGCACTTCTGAAATGTGTACCTGTCATGTATCAACAGCTACTCATGTAGGGTGATAAATAATGGGAATGGCAGGTGAGTGTGTGCATGTGTGTGGGTAGCAGGGTGTGTATAAATGCATGTGTGACAGAACAGATACATGTAGCTGAATCTACATAACAGCACAAGATGCGCATTGCCATAGTCAATGTTAGCATGTGATGGTGTGCAGCTGGTACACTTTGTTAAGTAGTATGGGTGCAGATAACAATTGAGGACATTCATACAGTTACTGCAGCAGGACTGCTGGGATATACACACATTTATACTGCAACAGTCAACAGTTACCAACATGTTACTACTTATACACATCTATGTAGTCACCCTGTGCATCAACAACGTGTTTACCTTTACCTGCACCGATGTTGTAGTATGCAGGAGGTGGCACAGTGTCATCATATGCACAGGGTGTGGGTTAGGTATGCCCAAGCCGGCCACTGGTAACACCAATTGACATGTGTGTGTATGTGTGTTTGTGAGGGGCAGCAGTACAGGGTGGACCGTTGTTGGTGCAGTGTGTGTGTGTATGTGTTTGCCCTAGGTGTTAGGTTTCCAGGTTTCTGCATGTGTGTAAGCACGCACACAGTCCCACATAATGGCTGCCATGTACAGGGTTTTGTGGACAGCCACAGACTGCACCTGTCAGGTCATCCAGATCAGTGTCTGTGGGCACGGACACGGTACCTGTGCCTGGCAGGGGTGCTACGGGCGTATCGGTACTAACCCAGACTGGGTACTGTCATCGGAAGCAGGGGTGTGTTGACTGGACACAGTTCCCTGTTGGGACTGTCCAGAGCCACGTGCACGTGGTCTCCTGGGGCGTCTGGATGACAGCACAGACCCAGCATTGCTGGGGCTGGTGCTGGCACTTGAGGCGCGAGTGGGCCCGTTGTCGTCGCGGCCACTGCCAGCTGGTGCTCTTGCTGGCATACGGCCCGCGTCGGCGTCAAAGCGCACACCATCGCCCTGGCCCATGGACATCTGGTTGTGGAGCAGCTGTTCTATGCCCCACAGCGTCTGTCAGCGACATCTGTGAAGTTACGGATAGCATTCGCAACATCATGCATGCCGTCTGTCATGGCTATGCGACATGCTCTCAGCTCCCTCAGACCCTGTCTGGTGTACCTTTCCATACGTGCCTGTGCCTGCATGACAGTTCTAAACATAGTGGAGGTTGACATACCTCCTTGGGCACGTCGGCCAGAGGCAGTCTGACCCACGGATGCCCCACGAGAACCCATGGGCGACTGTCTGCGTGGTACCATTGGAGGCCTCTGCACATGGCTGCCTTGTGAGGATGCATGTACCACAGGTACCACATTACCCTGATCTATGCCCACTGCTGACTGTCCATCACCTAGGGACAATGGTGACAAAGGATGTAACGGCAGGATGACTGTGCGCATTGGCGGGGTTGAAAGCTGTGTACTGTCAATTGGCTGACCAATGGCGGACCCAGACACACCTTCCTGCACCATTACAGACATTTCATCATCATCAGTACCTGGGGCACAAGATTCAGGTTCCCTGCTGCAGGTCACCAGAGCAGCACCAGAACCTACGGGAGGAAAACATGGAACACAGATTACAGTCTCAATACATATTTGAAAGAGATGCACTTCAATACTAATGCACACATTCAGAAATGGACACATGCACTCATGGACACTAACACACATGCACACTTGGGCACAGGCACACTTGCACACATGCACACCCACAGTAAACACACACATCAGTACCGTGTTACACTACTCAATTTACTACCTGTCAATTACAGTTATTGTGAACACAGTCACCAGCATGTCTACTACAGAGTTACACTACTCTTCCTAGTTTTATAAATTGTTTTACAGATAATTTTAAAAGACTCACCAGCATGTATGGCCTGCCTCATTGCTACATGGGAGGGACCTGGAAGTGTGAAGAGAGTAATGTCAGTGGGCACATGTGTGCCATTCATTTTGCACATGATACAGTACAGTAGTACACTAGTTCCCTTATACACATCAGCTGCACATCATGTCTGTATATATATCATGATGACAGATACATACCACATGCACACCTTATGAAGTAACAGCGTACAGAACAGTCATATGTACATACCAGGAGTTAACTCTAATCTCACCCTTACCTCTCTTCAACCGTCAACTCAAACTGTACTTCCAAAACCACTGGCTTTGTTCTTCTTGGAGTCAGGCTAACGTCCCTCTCCCTACCCTCTCTTCACCTTTAACCCCTCATTGTGCATAGAAACTAGCTTCTACCCTGTTTCTTTCACCTTGATGTCCTTCTATGCTCTGACCTACTTCTCCCATCCCTCCCACCTCCTCTTGACTGTCTTCCTTCTTTTCCTCACTTCCCTTCTTGACTCCTGCCTCTTCCATATCATTGTATCTGTCATACTCCTTCTACTTCTCTACCCTTCTGAGCCCTAACTATTATGTATATGGCTTTTGCCTTATTGCATAACCATTATGCTTTAGGTAGGATTGCTTTGAAACCAACGGTACATTGTGTATGACTCTAAACTGTTTGACTTCCTTACATGTATGTTGATTTAATTAACAGGCTGGTGTACAATTCTATTATGTTGGCTGTCTGTAATGACAACTTGTCTGTCTGCCTTTATTACGTTATGTGTGGAGCTTTTCTCCACAGGCCTCTACTGAAAATGAACTTATATCCAGCTAGACTATCTGGGTCAACAAATGTAAAAGTAATAACAATAAATGAATATGGCATCTTACCTGGCCGCTCGCTGTCTTGCTGCTGTGTGGATCCAACCTCCATCAGGATGCATGATGGTTGCTGTTGTTCTGGGGCTGGATCCACAACACTTAGCAGTAGCCCCTCCTGTCTGGTGAGGGGGATGTGTGGCCACCCCACCTGTGGCAGCCTGTTGCCTGCGGATATCTGCAGCACGCTGGCGGACATTTCTTATCAAATCACTGCAGTGATGTCTCACCTGCTCATATGTCCTATCATGCATGCCAACATCATTTATCCTGCTAACAAGGTTTTGCCACAGTGCAGACCTCTCCTGCTGATTCTGGGTGGTGCGTGAGAACAGGATGGCATAGTCACGCACCAGGCTCTGGTGGATCACGTCATCCTCTGCAGCAGAGTAGGCAGGATTCCTTTTAGGTGCCATGTCTATCTGGAAAGGTACACAAACAGGTTATCAGCATAGTATCTCAACAATACATGGTACACATTCTATACAGGTAGTGTTAACTTCTACTTATTACTGATTGGTTAAAACCTGATTACAGTGTAGCTATCATTCTATGTCATTTGTACTAAGTACTTGGCCTTCAGACCAGTTGTTTTACATTAGGGAGGTTGGTGGCAAGCACTGTGGTGGCAGGACACATATCTTTCATCCATTGAAGTTGGGAACTGCTGATTGTGGGCCCAGTGTACAAGTGTATTACTTCTGGTATGGGCAGTTGGCCTTCAGGCCAGTTATTTAACATTAACGAGGTTTGTGGTCTGCACTCATGTGTGACAATAGGCTGTACTCTGCCATTCATAGCTGGGGACATCTGGTTTCAGGTTTATAGTGCCTGCATATCTGAGCTGTATCTTACTGACATTGCTACACCTTGTTTGTTGTAGCAAACACTACATCAGGCCTCCTGCATCTACCTTTGTTTATATGCTTGTTATCTGTTAGCTTGTTATTTCACTGGTATGCTACTTCCACATAGTACACATCTTTGCAACACATCTGTGACTCACTACTGTTATCTGCATTGCTTACTGTACGTACTTCCATGTTACACATGACAGCAAGTGACTGCTTGTCATTGTTGCATTTACTTCATTGTGACACATTGCACTTAGGTTACCTGGCATTTGCTCACTGACACTTTTATATCAGTCAGCAGTTGTAGGTAATGTCAGTACACCCTCACTCCCCACTGGACCTTGTTTTCAATCATTAGTGATTACAGAGTTCACAATAGTATTCTAGCATGTCCAGAGGTCAGTTGTCAGTTCCCTCCTCAGTCCAGCTGGTGAGTGTGGTACTCCAGAGACAATGTTAGAACAGATGCATGTACACAGACAACCCCCTCCTCCTAACAACAAATTCAAACTCATGTGAGTGATGCAACCATATACCAGACTGGAGGCTAGGCTCTGTCTACTCAATACCGCCATAACCAGTCACGTGGCAAAGGGGATCACTCACTACACTTCCAGTCTCACGTAGACCTACCACAACAGTGGACCTAACACATGATCACACATGATCATACTTGTAGGCTCAGACCACAGCTCTGCCTATGCAGCAGAGACCTCCTAAGCAGACATCCAGGCAACCACTACCACATAACCGAACATGTGCAACACATATCACACAAAGCCAATGTGCTGAACACTCACAGCCATTAACAGTTAACAACACACCTCATACACCTGTACTAGGTGCCTCTATCATCAGGCACACTCACATCACGTTCACCAGGCTTAACGAGGTGAGGGTCACGGTGTGCAGCCTGTCAGGCACTATGAACTGCCACATAACACAAACAGTCAGGTAACCCCAAGGCAGGTACAGGTATGACTCAGTCAATGTCCATGCTGCTGTGAATGGCCTGACACATTCCTCCCTGGACTACATGACATGAGACATTACAGAGCTCTCTGAGCACGTAGCCGAGACAGTTTGACCCTGACCTTGGTAGCATCCTACCCTCACCTAGAACAATGCCACAATATCAAGGCACGATGATCCCTTCCAACAATTGACTGACATACTGGTGTCATTCACAGGTGTGCCAATGCCTGCCATCTTGGGGTGGTATGCTTTGCTAGGGACAGCTTGCACCTGTCACCACAGTCCTATTGACATTTGGCGGAGCCTCCTGCTACACCCATAGTGCCTGTATTAGGCAAGGCTCATAAGGCAAACCCACATCCATTTGTATCACAAAGGATGAGGAAGTAAGAGTGATGCTACTCAACACTGGACGTCTAGACCCAAGGATGCACGCACCCAAAACCCTACCTAGCATTCTGGACATCGATATCTGTGCAGTAACATGAACCTGTTTCAGGTTTCACAGGAGCACACCAGTACTACCACGTTATAGCTGTTACCATTCTTGTCGGCCACAACACTTGAACAAGGGAGGGTATCAGTATTCAATGCAGGTTCCCACGCCTCCACATTGGTGGCACAGTACAACATAGGTGTTAGGCCATTGAGTACAGAAGCCGTAGTTGGGGACCTGGAGAAGAAACATGGTAGCGGTCTTTCATTTGTCTACCACATGGCCAGCGTGGATTGACAGACATGTTATATAGCCCAGCTAATCATGACTGATTCACATGTATGGCAGGGGAGGTCATTGTGCCTCTGTACTCATCCATCATCAGGCCTATAATTGCGTACAATGCACCTTTTGGGATGTACCTAACCAGACACCTACAGCAACTGGTACAGGACAACAGTACATCATCAAGGGGATGCAATGGCTCACACAGATGTCATATGCTGCCCAGGTAAAGTGAATCCAGCTGGACTCAGTGGCATACTGCCTGTTCAGAGGCAATCTGTGCATGCCATATACAGCCATGTCCTACCTAGCAGTAATGAGCGTGATGCACCTCAGGCAATCAGAGTCCCATACAGCCACATGCTCAGGAGAGCTGGACCTCAGCACTGACATACATGGACATGCTGGAGGGGCATATTCCTAACCGAGAGGCTCCCTTCACTCTGTAATGAGCTCACACTACTGGTTAGGCAGAGTCCCTCATTGACTCTCTTCCATAGGAATCTGGATGAGTGGATGGAGATCATAGTTGTACCCCAGGTATCACTTCTATGTCGCTGTTAGACAGAGGCAAAGTATACTAAAGTCGGACAAGGGCATAGCAGCATAACTTGTGATTGGGTGGCAAAGACAAACACATTCTACTAGGCTTACCAATGCCCTAGGGCAAATAGCCTAGTATGAACCTATGAACTGTTCATTCTCAACTGTTTGAGCTCATTACAGAGTGAAGGGAGCCTCTCAGTTAGGAATTTGCCCCTCCAGCATGTCCATGTATGTTCTATTCAGTCGCTTGCTCAGAGGTGACCTTTGCCCAACATACAAGGCCATGTCAAACCCAGATTTGATGAATATGCTTCACCTAAAAAAATCTAGATCCATCAGAGCCACAAGGCGGGCAGACTTAAACCTCGACACGGGTATTTATACTACATGGTAGAGGGATAGATTCATCACCCAAAGACTCCTATGCTGTGGAACAAAATCACGGTATATGTGAGGCAGAGCACCTCGCTGGCCTTGTTCAAGAGAAATCTTGACCAATGGATGGGAGATCGCAGATATACCCCAGGGATTACCTCAGTGTCACTGCTCGACAGAGGCACAGCAAAATAATGGGTATGGTTCCCCATACTAAAGGGGTGGCGTAAGCCACAAAACGATGGGCTAGGCTTGTAAATGCCCTCGGGCAGATAGCCTAGTATGAACCTATGAACATGTGTGTACTGCTATAGTACATCTGCCATATGTTGCATGTGTGTGTGTTGTGCACAGGTAATGGCCAGATACTTCTGCACAGGTGACACGTCTGACACATTCTGGGTGTTCATCCATACATACTGGATGTGTGCTGCCATCCAACCCTGTGATGTGGACACACATTACTCAGCCTGGATATACATATCTGAACAACACCACAAGCACAGTACACTACCTTGCTATGTATGCATGTTATTACACAGTTATTCAGTAGTTATGACAGTGATGCTATCCATGCAGCCCACTGGGCCAGTGGAAGCCACAACACACACCGCCAGCACCTTTGCATATGCTTACCACAGACATCCCACATACTGCATGTACTGTGCACACAGTTATCTAACCCAGAACAACTGCACACCACTTATTAATCCTGTCCAGTGGACTACAGATACAGGCATATTGTATAACAATAGTAGGAGGCTACTGCAGCACAGGGCAGATTCACATGATGGGAAGGCATCTGTTGTCTGCAGTGTTAAGATGCTTCACATTCACCAAATGCACAGATATTGCCAACATTGTTGCAGACAGTTTAGGTGCAGGTACCCCCCCCCCCCCATTGTCCTACACACGTGTTATTAGTTATCCCAGATGACTGTAACCTCCCTATCCTCTCACATGTCCAGGTGAGAGCCACCCTCATCATTGCAGAACACATATCATCACTGTTATGAAATGGTATCCCTGGATGTGTGCTACATTCACCCCTGGAGGACATAGCACCACATGACAGACTGATATTAATCCCTGGCCATACTACAGGATATGTACCTGAACAGTGCCATACATACACAGTGGTCCCACACCAATGAGGAGGAACCTCTACTGACCCTGGGAACTACTGCATCATATGCACAACTGGCCTTGTGTTCTAAGCTATGGAAGTGTTAGTTATGGCCCACATGTACAACAATATTACATATGTTTATATTTCATGACTATGTACACACAACCTATCTCATGGACATACCTATAGATAGTGAACTATGATACATTTGGAGGTGTCACAGTATACACAGGATTAACCTGCTACTTTGCATTACCTGTGTTTGTGGCAGCTGTTGGTGTGTCACTGGTGCTGCTTGAAGTTTGCTGCTGCTGCTGCTGCTGCTGGTTTTGCTGCTGGCTGTCTTTATTTCTGTTTTGTTCTCTCTCTGTCTCTCTCTCTCTTTCTCTGTCGGTTTTGTGCAATGAATGTATTGCATGAGTGTAGTGTGGGTACTCATTGCTTTTGTAGGTATCTGCATAGGTCCATGTGATGGCCTCTGCACCAATTGTAAGGCAGCATTTGCTAATTGCATGCAGCTGGGTGTGTACTGATTGCATGTCTCACTGTGATTTCAGGACACTGCTATAAAAGGGTATGTGAGATAGGCGTTGCCCTTTCAGATTGTAGGGCATGGACCATGCTGGTATGCTGTTGACAGTGTTTTGTGAGTGTGAAGGTTAGTACATCTACCATGCTTCATGCTGTGTTGTAGATTCAGGTTGCTGCATTTATCTTGCCTGTTCCCTATAGTGAGTGTGTATGCATACTGACACCTACAACTATATGTCATATGTATTGCTATATAAATATATATATATATATATCTGTGTACATATACATACTTTCATATATGTACATTAGTTGACATTATTGGGTACAAGCTAACAATTAGCAGGGCTGTTTCTGTTAACACTACACTAGTATGGGAACCCAGTAATTGGGACTATAAAAGTCTGCATGACATGCTTTGGGTAGTAGACATACTATATTGCCTTTATCTTCATTCCTACTATTACGTGTTCCACTTATTTAGCACTATATTCCTGTATGAGAGTCATGGCTTAGTGGTAGGTCATACAGACTAGTGTTACAATGGTCTTGTGGTAGGGCCTACTAGTATGCTCATATTCTGCTTTTTGAGTTGAGTATAGGGCTTATCAATCAAAGTGCTGGAGGCACCTTTAAGCAGTTAAAGGGCTTAGTAGGTCTCACAGGAGCCAGGCTGTGTTGCAGATTCTGGTTGCTGCATATATCTTCACTGTTTCCTGTAGTGAGTGTGTATGGCTACTGAGACCTACAACTATATTTCATATGTATTAATATATATTTATATATATGTATGTGTAGATATACATACCTTCACATATGTACATTACCTTACATTATTATGTACAAGCTAACAGGTAGCAGGGCTGTTTCTGTTCACACTGAACTAGTATGGGAATCCAGTAATTTGGCCATTAAAACTCTACCTGACATGCTTTGGATAGTACATCTCCTATATTGCCTTTATACTGATTCCTACTATTACATGTTATATTTATTTTAGCACTGTGTTCTTGTGAAGCAGGCATGGCTTAGTGGTAGGTCATACAGACTAATGTTACCAAGGTCCTGGGTTGAGACTGACAGTGGGGATTTTTTACTTTGCAAACTTTCAAACTGAGTACAGGACTTGTCAATCAAAGTGCTGAGGCCACCTTTAAGCAGTTAGAAGGGTAAGTAGGTCACACAGGGGTCAGGCTGTGTTGCAGATTCAGGTTGCTGCAATTATGTTCACTGTTTCCTATAGTGAGTGTGTATGGCTACTGAGACCTACGACTATATTTCATATGTATTAATATATATTTATATATATGTATGTGTAGATATACATACCTTCACATATGTACATTACCTTACATTATTATGTACAAGCTAACAGGTAGCAGGGCTGTTTCTGTTCACACTGAACTAGTATGGGAATTCAGTAATTTGGCCATTAAAACTCTACCTGACATGCTTTAGATAGTACATCTCCTATATTGCCTTTATACTGATTCCTACTATTACATGTTATATTTATTTTAGCAGTGTGTTCTTGTAAAGCAGGCATGGCTTAGTGGTAGGTCATACAGACTAATGTTACCAAGGTCCTGGGTTCAAGACTGACAGTGGGAATTTATTTTTCTTAGCAAACTTTCAAACTGAGTACAGCACTTGTCAATCAAAGTGCCATAAAGGCACTTTTAAGCACTTTAAACCAGGTCTGCGCTCGTTTGCGCGGAGCTCACGCATGCGCACTGGCGGTGAGCTCCACTAACACAAGCGCACACCCGCGCTAATTTCTTTGAAAGAAAAGAAAAAGGGATGACAGGAAAGTGGTGAAAAAGGGGTCACAAAGAGGGTAAGACAGTAGGGAAACAAGCGTGGGATTTGCAGGAGGGATGTAGGTAAGGCCCATAGATGCCCATGTCTTTGGCAGCAACAGCTGTGCATTTCCATGTATTTTGGTGAGACATTAGAAATCTTTCACCCCTGAGAGAGGTGTCAGGACAACATTAATAGTTGTTGTAGAGCCAATTGTAATTAACTGTTTCAATGTCAAGCAGACATGTGTGCGACATGGACAGCTATGTATGGGGCGTAATTTTTTGTGGGTACAGAGTGCCCTTTTTTTTTTTTTTTTCAGGTGAGAGTGGTATGTCAGGTGAAGGAAGTCGGTATAGCTGGGGAGGTAGGTTGGGTAGGTTAACAGACAAGACAGACAAAGGCATACAGGGGCGGTGTATGACACACGTGGGGGTTACACAATTGACGGGACGGAGGTTGGGATTTCCAAGATGCATGAGCCCACAGATGGCAACAGTGGAACTGATATCCCCACCCATAGGCAGTTGCCACTGTTCCTTCACAGCCCAGGACGGGCTGTGCTGGGGCTGTGTAGGCGGGCAGCGGCGGGGCCGTTAGCTGTGCCACACGGGCCTCGGGCGGGCGTGGGGCCCCAAGAACAGTGTCTGGGATCCCCCTCCGCCCCACAGCCCGGACCCCGGGGGGGGTGAGTGGACAAACCCTCCGGCCACACTTGCAGAGGGGACGGGCCCCATCCCCTGCAGCGCTTCCACCCAAAGGTGGCACAGGGCCACCGGAGGGTCCGCCTGGGCACTAGTGCCTGGTGCAGTCACCAGCTGAGGTGGGAGAGGTGGGTCCGCTGGGACCTGCCTTCCCAAGCGTTCTAGGTTTGTGAGTAGTTATGTTAGTTTGGGTTAGTGGCATTGTATTCCATTCAGATTAGTTGTAACAGCATGCATTGGTATTCCCATCAAACAAACACCCAGATATTAACACCATTGAACAAGGGGCATATCAATATCACATGCATTATTTGAACAGAAATACACAGTCAAACAACATGCAGGGTTGATTAATGGCAACAGGCCATCAGATTTGCAGGTATGAACAGGGCACATGCACGAACAGACATGCATATATTTTTGAAACGGACAAATGTCCATGATTAATGAAATGTTCACATACCATTATTTAGTGGGTGTTGTTATATGGAATTATAGGGTTGGGCGGAGATAGAAAGTGATGACACATTCATATGTTACACATTGATTTACATTTATAATAGGTACACAATTAAGTTGAGGCTGATGTTTCAAAATAAATTTTATTTGACTGTCAAGCTACACCTGTTACAAATACATCACTATCCTACTTATTTTGAATTTGATCAGATACATCATCCTGCTACACTTTGATGACAGGACAGGGGACAACTATGGCTGTTTAGTCTGTCAGATAATCATTCATTCTATCTGCAAATTGTTTACTGTGATCACCATATACAGCATTTGGCTAGACATTCCAGATTCTGACACACTGAAATCAGTTTGGTATATTAAGTTGTACTTCCCACATGCATTTAGTTCTGTAGAAACACACTGGGGCTAATATATTCTGGGGTTATTACTACTTTATTCATACATGACCCTTTCTGTCAGTCTCACACTTCCTGCAAATTCACAGTTCAGGTTGCTACTTCTAGGCTTTGTTCACATGTTAGACTAGTGGTGATTCAAACACTTTCCAACAGCCTCACTTCTGTCATGATTCAGCATTTCAACAGGGGATATATCTCACATGTGACTACCTCAGATTCTGAAGCTGTACTCTTGAGACTACTGCAGGTTACACTATATTTAATTAATGGTGGGACATCTGTATTACAGCACTGTTTAATTCTATCAATTATATTTCCAGTTACACTTGCATACTGATGAACTTGTTGCAGCCATACCTGCAGACTTTCAAATCTTGCTTGCACATTATATTACTTTTAATCAATACACTGCAGTGTTCTGATACATGCTACAGTATAATATTTATTTACAAGTACTGGGTGGGGTTACTAACCTGCATGGTGGTGCATCCGCACCAGCCTACGGGCATGAATCTCGCGATTCATAGAGCGGACACCTGCAGCTGTAATACAAAAGAAGTAATATTGGACTACACATCTCCATGGTATCAGCTAGTTGAAATCCTTACATACATAAGTAAAATGTAACTTACTTAGTAGTGGGGCGTTGGGCATATCCCGGGCCTCCTGGATCCATTCGGACAACTGGTCTTGCTTGCGTCGTTTCAAGTCCGCATGGTGGTGACGGACCTGCTCACCAGTGCGTGGAATGCCAGTAGCACTGGTCAGATCACGAGCCAACTGGTCCCATGCCTCTGCCCTATATGCTCCCCATGAGACCTGGCCCTGCATGAGTTGGGCCTCGTGATGATGGACAAGGAGCCAGACCATGTATCTGGACTCCTCAACGCCCCAACGCTGTGCTCGAAAGCAACGTCCCTCACCTACTCCACTCATTCTGACTGCAGCTCTGATCTACAATCGTTTCTGCTGTGTATTCGCGCCTATGGGGCTTATATATGCCGATTTTCCCACACATTTCTCTGATTGGCCATTTTGGAATTGTATCTACTTCACTGAAAATGCTTTATCATGCTCCATTCTGGATTTTATCCCATATATATGCTATTTCTGCATTTCTAGGTATTGCTGTCATGGCTTAGTGGTTTAGTACCTTGACTCTAGTGCATGGTATCCTGGGTTCGAATCTGGCAACTGATTTTTGATTTTCCTGACAGAAATGAGTTGAGACCTGTCAATCAAACATGCCAAAAGCACTTTTAAGCACTTAAAACCAGGTCTGCGCTCGTTTGCGCGGAGCTAACGCATGCGCACTGGCAGTTAGCTTGTGGGAGCGGCGCAAACGGTGTGCGCTGGGATAAACCTTAATTGGCTAGTGACACACATGTTCAGCTAAGCACAGCTAGTTGCAAACAGTTTCCCTCTGTTAAACCGATGCCTAGCAACAGGCACGCAGTTTGCAGCTTTTTAAACACTACTCAGCTACGGGCACTCCGTCTCATAGCAGCTTAGCTATCAGTACATTTCTGACTATTTTTGTTATTGTGTTACTTCAGAATATATGCTCCGTTTAATTCCATTTTACAAAAGGGAATACATTTACATGTGTACAATACTGTCAGGGGGCTTTTTAGTGCTTATTTACAAAAAAAAAAAAAAGGTTGTTGTGGGGGCTCGAACCCTGCCTGCCTACTCTTAGGCCAGCAGCTCTACCGCTAAGCTATTACTTCTTGGCTTACTTTGCATATTTAGTTCTTATATCCTTTTCCACTGATTGCTAACTGTGATTGCGCTAGTAGCACACCCGCGCACACACAGTAGCAAACATTTACGGGGTTTTAAAAAAAAGGTTTTAATTTAATTTTATTACATCTCTTCACTTTATACAGTGATGGTCTATCGGGGCATGTGTTGTGTAGTGTGTTTATGCACATTTCCATGGCCTCTCTCGTGGCTGTTTACTTTCAGCCATTCTAGTCTTCCGGGGGCGTGTCCGCTTGCAGGGCTTAGCCTACTGACACGCCCCCTACTCTCTTACATGGACCGTGTAAGAGTTACTAGTGTGATTCAGCATGCCTCATGCACCTCATGCATATGCATGACATGCTGACATCACACAGTTTCACTGCAGCCTCCGTGTAAGAGTTATAACTCTTACACGGAGGCTTCCTGAATCTGGCCCAACGCTTTAGCACGACATACAATAGAACATGGTAAAACACATAAATTTAATTTTAACATTATTGAGTTGATAAAAGAAACTAATAGGTTGGGGAATATAAGGAATTTTACTGAAGAACGTGAAAATAGATGGATTATTAGGTTGTAGAGTCATAGGGGACATGGTTTAAATGAGAAGGTTTCTCTTAAACCATTTTTAGTAGCACGCCCCTGTGTACACTAGTTCATGACATATGTATATTTTGTTAATATTTATACAGATGCACACACACACATATATATATATATATATATATATATATATATATATATATATATATTTTTATTTTATTGTTGTTATATATATATATTTATTGTTACATATATGTATGCGTATTTACTTGTTTTTTATTATAAATGAAGTTGTTGCTTTAAGTTTTTTAAAATTTTCTTTAACAAATTGATTAATGATTTAATTGATTTGTAATTAATTAAATTGATTGTATTATAAAATGAGAGTTTAGTTAGCAGTGGTTTTAAGTCTGAAGAAGCGTTCTAGCAATGTGAAAGCGCTTACTTATTTTGTTACTGCAGTTTGTGACTTTATACGATCATTAAATCGTTGGGTTTATTCTTATTGCTGTGGTGAGCCTCATTCAGTTCATTTGGATATCAGTTAGAAAATAGACCAAATCGAACTGTTCAGATGAAAAAACTTTAATAAAATAAGTAAGTGCTTTCGCAGTACAACTGATTGCTTCATCAGACTTTAAGTGGCTAATAAAACATACTGTACTGTACTGTACCACACTTAATAAAGGTTAAAAATGCACAGGAATCATTCACATAATCAGAAAACTTGAAGGCTACTTTCATCACCGCACCATATTAAAAATAGGTCATCAACAAAACGTCGATAGAATGAAATATTAGCTCTAAAACTTTCTGACTTATTAACAGCTTTCTGCCACCAAGCTGTCACAACATTGTAGTAATAGTAGAAATTTCACTAAAGCTTTAGAAGCTAATTGGATTATTCGAATGCAAACTGACAGAAGCCTTCTAGCTCATCAGTGGGAGTGGTAAGCACTAGGTAGCCTATCTACCAGAAGAGAAGTGGTTTCTGGCCCAGATTTGTGGTTTATTGGCCTTTTGGGCAGTTTTTTTCCATCTCTTACAACTTTCTGGCTTAAAAGCCTGTGTTTGCGTTTGTTTCCCCCTTTCCTGTAACTAGTCTAGTCCAGGTACAGATTTGCTGTGTCCAAGACTGTAAGCATCTGAGCCTCCCAAGCCTTTCTGTGTTTGAGGGAAGCCTTCTGTCTTATCAGCGGGAGTGGTAAGCTCTAGGTAGCCTATCTACCACAAGAGCAGTGGTTCCCGGCCCAGAAATTGTAGTTTATAGGCCATTTGGACAGTTTTTCCATCTCTCTCAACTTTCTGGTTTAAAAGCCCATGTTTGCTCTTGCTTCCTGTCTTTCATGTAACTAGTCTGGTCCAGATACAGACTTTCTATATCCAGGACTGTTGGAAAGCTTCTGAGCAGTGCCAGAGCCTGCCCTTCAATTTTTCCCTTAGATCTACTAGCTCTCTCCTCTCCTGCACTTATACTAGCCTATTAGTCTTGCACTTTACCAGACTTCTTGTAGCAATTATTGTAGCACACAAGTGCTACCAGCACCAAATGTTCTACAAGGAAACAGATCTAGTACTTATCAATGCCCACCCTGGCAGGCATGTCTGAAGGTCAGTTCCCTGTGCTTTCTCCTATTAACCTGGTGAATTTGGGCATCCTGAGGCAATGTAGCAACTGCCTCATGTACACCAACAACCCTCTCCTCTTACCTTCCAACACTGAGACTTGTGAGAGATGCACGTATGTTTCCAAATTGGAAGCCACACACTCTCCAGCCAAGACCGGAATAGCTGGTCAAGAGGAGAAGGTCAACTCTTGCACTGCACCACATGGAACACACCCCTCTGGAACATACACCAGCATTGCCTGCCTTCACATAAAAACACAAACCACACACCCACCGTCTCTCAATAAAAATCTACCCAAGCAGCAGAGACCTCCAAGTCAGAAACACACTCAACCATCACACCACCAACACAACACACCACTAATCATGAGACACATAACTCTCCTAAACTGTGCCACTCAACCAAAGCCCCTAAGGCAAAACAGCATGCCCAACACACTAGTCATAGGTGACTCGATAGTGAGGCACACTGATGTCTCACTCACTAGGTTGAATAAGGAGAAAGTAACAGTCAGCTGCCTGTCAGATGCCAGGATCCGACACATAACACATGCAGTCAGATCGCTCAGCAACAGGTACAAATATGACTTTGTCACTGTACATGTGGGTGTGAATGACCCGAGATATACCTCCCTGGACTACATGAAAAGAGACATGGAGGAGCTCTCAGATTATGTAGCCCAGGCGAGTATGGCCCTAGCCCTGAGCAGCATCCTACCATCACCCAGAATTATACCACAGTACAAGCAGAAAATGATTGATTTTAACAATTGGCTAAGTTTCTGGTGTCATTCTAAGGTGATCCAGTATCTGTCTGCCTGGGATGACATGATTCACAGACATTGATGCTTTGCTAGAGATGGCCTGCATCTGTCACCCCTGGGCTTCTGGATACTGGCCAAGGCTCTTGCCACCACTGTAGTGCCTTTTTTAAGCAGTGTTCCAAAGATGAAATTACCACCGTAACAGCTACAAACAAATGCAGTCTCTGAGGGTCATGTTGCTCAAAGCTAGAAGTCTAAATCTCAAAATGCACTCGCTCAAGGTACTCCTTAAAATGGAAAACATCGACATTTGTGCTGTAACAGAGACCTGGTTCAAGGCAGCAGAAAGCACTCCTGCGCTACCAGGCTATAACTCATTCCATACCTTTCGGCCCCAGAACTTAGACTGAAGCTCCAAAGGCAGTGGTGTTTCCATATTCATAAAGGATGTGCACACCTCCAGACTGGTAACCTAACGTAATGCATCAGAGATACTTCAGGTGCAGCTAACATTGGGTAAGACAGTGATTCAGGTAGTAGCCTGCTATAGGTTCCCAACCATGTCACAAGACTTGCACTCCACGTTCCTAAGCACCCTGAAGAATATTAGGATCCAACCTAACACTCTCTTACCAGGCAACTTCAACTACCCCTCTGTTAACTGGGTAAACTACTCATGTATCAATACACTTGCCCAGTGTTTCCTGGAGTTCATTAATTCCAGTGCCCTGGACCAGCTCGGTCTTACCCCCACTAGAGGTAGCAACATCCTTGACCTGGTCATTACTAACATGGGCGACCATTGCTCTACACCAGTAGTCAGCTTCTCCCTGGTTAGATCCGACCACAAACTAATCACCTTGGAAATCCACATCCCTCCCACCCCCCCCCCCACCCCAAGCAAAGGTAACCACCATGAAAAACTTCTCCAAAGTTATCCTAAAGACAGAGGTGACTAACTTCACAGCACCCATGCAAATGGAGAATAGTTGAGTGACTGCAGAATCATACACCAATGCACTGTATGAACACGTACACAAATGCATGGATCTCGCCATACCCAATAGGACCAAGACACTCTCCTCCAATAAAAGGAAGCCAATCTGGTGGTCCCCTGCCATAAACAAACTCTACAACAGGAGGAGGAAACTGATGCAGAATAAGGTAAAGTCCCAAGACTGGAAAAAATCCCTTATCTGCCTCAAAGTCTGATATGCAAAGCTATGGAATGCATCATCATGGACCTAATAAACAAGAATATAGGGAATCTCCAAACTCTGGATCCCACACAGTTTGGTTTTGTGAAGGGTAGAGCATGCCTGCTCAACTTGGTTGACTGCTTTGAGTCAGTGACCAGAGCTGTGGATGAAGGAAAGGTGGTTTATACAGCCTACCTTGATCTGGCCAAGGCTTTTGATACCATTCCCCACTCAGGAATCATAGAAAAACTCACTAAGCTTGGCATCAACCACTATATAACTAGGTAGGTTACAAATTGGTTCAGAGATAGAGCCCACAGTGTGAAAGCAGCTGACTTCAAGTCAGACTGCCGATTAGTCATGAGTTGAGTCCCACAGGGTTTGATTCTGGGTCCTCTCCTGTTTGATATCTACTTCCCTAAAGTCGAGGCCAATATGAAGGGACTCTGGCTGACAACGTTCGCAGACGATTGCAAGTTGGGAGGTATTATTAATTCCCCAAGTGATGTTAACATCCTACAGAATGGCCTCACTGTGACCGACTGGTGTCAGAACCATGGCCTTAAACTCAGTGCCAAAAAATGTGTCGTCATCCCCTTTGGGAAAAACCCAGTTCCCAAAAATGACCACATTGATGGTAGTCCACTGAACACAGAAGGTGTTATAAGCTATCTGGGAACACAGGTTGACAACAACCTCTCTGTTGATCACCACATTGCCACTGTGGTCAGAAAGTCCTTCTATATGGCACATCTCATTACTAAGTGTTTTGCATCCAGGAAGAAAGAGGTCATTGTCTCCTTCTACTGTTCCCTCATTAGGCCAGTCATCGAGTACAATGCCCCATTTGGCATGTACCTCACTAGACACCTGCAACAACTGGAGAGGCCACAAAAGTACCTCACAAAGAGGATCCTAGGCCTTAAACACTCAAAAAACTCCAACTATTCTCTGTCTCATATCGCCTACTTAGAGGCAATCTCTGCTTGACTTACAAAGCCATGTCTGACCCAGCTCTGTTAGAAATGCTACATCTAAAGAAATCCCAATCCCTCTGCACCACACGCTCCAGAGACCTCAACCTCATTACCACAATTAACAGAATATGCTGGAGGGACAGGTTCATAACCCAGATACTGCCCATGCTATGGAACAGAGTTCCCATGCATGTCAAACAGAGCACCTCGCTGACCCTCTTCAAGAGAAATCCTGATGAGTGGATGGGAAACAGAAAATTCACCCCGGGGAATACCAGTGGCTCTACTCGAGAGGCACTGGGAACTAAGGTCGGGTCGCACTATGCCAGGGTAATACTATGGCTAGGCTTGTAAAGATCCCAGGGCCATTAGCCTAGTACACACCTATGAACCTATGACAGTGGTAAAGGATTGAATGATCTGCTATCTTTGAAGCCCTTTCTGAAAATGCAAAGGTTATGATAGTAGGTTACTTACTTCACTGCACCTTTAAGAATTGTCCTTGATGTAGTTACATGTTGTTACGGTTTTAAATTGGTAGATGAATGGATGATTTTGATTGGTGGAGAGTCCTTTATATAGTATGTTGTTTTATTAGCCAGTTAGTCTGATGAAGCAATCAGTTGTATTGCAAAAGTGCTTACTTATTTTATTAAAGTTTCTTCATCTAAACAGTTAGATCTGGTCTACTTTCTAACTGAACCTGGACTGTGCGTTTGTTATAATCTTTTTTGGGTGAACATATTAGGCATATAGTTTCATGCCCTTAAAGTATGGGACATACAACCCCACTTTTCAAACATGTCCACAAAACTCAACTCTCTGTCTGGAGATGGATAACTGGGCTGTGAGGAGTAGGAGCCTTTCTGAGGGCTGCTGTGTGGGAAACAGGCCATAGTGCAGGAGTATGTACCCAGCAATTCTAATACTTAGGAGGGTGGAGCGTGTCTAGCCTTCGCTAAACAGGAGCCACAACATTAAATTCTTTCCACATTTCCCTTGTGGCAAGGACTACCATAATTTCAGCATGGGGAAACCACCTAAGAAAAAGACTGGGGGACACAGAAATGCCTTCTGTAAGATCCTTTTGAAGACTTTGAGGGTGGGCAGGGGTTATAGTCCTTGGATCTTTTCCACAGCCCATAATAATCTGAGGGCCACAGTGGTATATGGTCTTATGATTAACACCACCAGCATTAAGCACATTAAAATATAAAAATACACATGCAAATGAATCATTAGTCAGCCTAGTGAAGTTTGGCCTCAGTAGCATGCAGGAAATATGCATTGTTGCCCTGGACTGTAGGATTTATACCACAAATACCCAAGAACAGGTTTCACGCTGAACACCCACCTTGACAGAATTTTGAGCCTATCTTCCCAGACTCATTTCCCACTTTTTCTCTGAAGTCAGTGCTTTTCATTGCTCCTTTCCTAACAGTAACTGTATTTTGAATAAAATATTTCACTCTTTCTCTCATGAATGCATGCTCACATGCAGACACAAAATTATTTTCTGGGAAGGCTAGTAATATTTCCCAGTACTATAGCTTTCTTTCCTGTCCCAGGGTAGATCACTGACACCATTCCAGATTAATGGACTGAAGAACTCTAGTGACTGTTCCAGTTATGAAAAACCAAATGGTTATAAACACAGAGACATGTGAAGCAGAATAGTCTGGTCAATCAAAGTGGTTACCAGGAGATAGCCCCCATTTATTACTAGCACCATGTTATTAATTGTGTCCACATTTTTTTAAAGTTGAATAAACAAAATTAATTTACTTTTAAAAAGTTGGACAGTAGAGTTATAGGACAGATATGAAGTGAAGTAATACATTTGCACAGGGAAGACAGAAAAGTAACCACTCTGAATGTATAGGATACTTAAAAGAAGACTTTGTCTAACCAGCTAAATATTTTCTAGCTATATCTAAGTGGAAGCGCTGCTGAGCCCAAGTTGCACTACCTGTTTGAATTTTTAGCACATAAGTATTAATGTAAGTGCAGAAATAAACTCACTGGTACAGAGTAGCAAACATCCATACTAAGGAAAGTTGTGGGCAGCACTCACTGCATAACAGTAAACTGATGGCTGCCAGTTAAACAGTATGTGGAGTAAGAGTTATTCCATCTGACCCCTGGAGGGGTGTCTTGTAATAGGTCCACAATAGGAGTCATGCCATTATCACCATTTTTTTAACACCTTGTCCCCTCAGTGAATCACAATCTGTGATACTTTCTGGAATCTTTCCATTTAGCAGTGTTTTGGAGAACACAGTTGCAAGCACAGCTGCAAACCTTACATGTTATTTGTACATTGTACAGATAAGCAAGCTTAAGTCTTGAGCAACTTTTCAATCATATATGCACAGTTTTGCATTTGACAGTCCTGCTGTCTCATCTTGAAATGTGTGCAGTTCACAGATATGTTATAGTCTGAAAAAATCATTGGCAGGTTTGTACACAAAAGTATTATGGGATCTTTAGGCTTGTTTTGGGCTAGTTAAGATTCAATACCATCTCCATTTTCTGTGTCTGGAATTGGATACTCCATTGGGAAGGCAAAGTGCCTCCTCTTGGATGCATGCATCTTGCTTTTCCTTGGGAGTGTTCCAAGAAGGAAAAAGCTGGATTTGATCCAAGCATGCAAAGCTCTTACAAAAGGATCTTCTGTTCTGTTGCTGAGAAAGCTGAACAGTTTAAGCAGCAGACGGGAGAGAATTTCCAGTTGAAGTCAACACAGTTGCAGGTGCTGAAGCAGTAAATGCAATACTGTCTGTAGTGTCAATGTGAGACTTAGCATTGAAGCTGCAGTTGGTTTGAGGCACTGGGTTTTCGTATGGCCAAAGCTTATCAACACGGAGCACACACACACTAGAAAACAAGCTGATCAATGCTAATAGTTGCAATGGACCATAAAACAGAGCAAATAACTGACAAGGCATGATAAAACACATTGATCCTTAAGTCATAAAAGAAATAAAAAGCTAAATAAAGGGTTAATCTGACCCAAAAGCTAAAGAATTCAACTGGAAATATCCAAACAATATGAATATAATAGCTGAAGAGCAAAAACCACAAATATTTTCCTCACTGGAATACTTCATAACAAAATTGTAGTCTGGTTATTTTCTCTGATGCAAGCATAATGAGTGTAAAAGGAGATCTTGGGTATGAAGAAAGAGATGTATCCCACTACATTTTCAAATGTCAGGATGAAGGAGAATCAAGGACTGTGCTTTTAGTCCGACTGGCTGAAGATGATGGACCTCTTCAGCTTGAGTCTGCAACTCTGACTGAAATAAGCAAGTTAATCAGCTGTTCTTCCATGCCTAGCATTCAGATTCTGGCATATAGCCACTAATAAAGGTCAAAGGAAGAAAAGTAATTGAAAGGTGGTATTCTTATCAGGAACACTTGTCCATCTACCCGTTTAACTGAATAAACTACTTGAAACTTCAACAAGGCATTTTTATTCACCCCACTGGATGCGTAACAGAGAGAGAGTGTGGCACCTACATCTGCTAACTAAAGTGATTTTTTGGACTATTCCTTTGTACCAAAGTTCCATCCCTTAAGATACGACAGACACAGAAGGCATTACTTCTTTTGCCTCTTCCACACAGTAACATTTATTTGGCGACATTATAAAATGAACCAGTAGTTTGTGAAATCTAAGGGAGGCATCACCCAGAAAAGATGCTTGGAGTTACTGTGTTTTGATGCAGCTAGACTCATGGTCATTTCTTTTGTTTTGGGAGCTCTTAAGGGTGTCTTTCTTGCAGCCTCTAAACAACCAGATTCCCCACACCCTAACCCTAAGAAAGCTGACAGATGTTATAGAGTCCAGGAGTCCCATGATATCTTCTATAAGAATCCTGTGAACGATCCAGCAGATATGTCTGAATCTGAAAAAGGCATCCAGATTGGTTCTTGTGACAGTACTCTCCCCAACTGATGAGGAAAGCAGTGTGCTAGATTGAGAAACTTTGGATGAAGGTACGCAGAGCTGTCACTGTAGCCTTCAGGACCATAAATTGTCAGACACACATACCCTAATGATAGACTGCGCTCCATGATCAAGTCAGGGAAGAGAGTAGGAAGATGTCTTATCAGGATCTGGGGGAAAAACTATTAGAATTCACCCCAACTGCAAGTAATGTCTTAAAACATTTTGTTTGTGGATATGGCACTGTAGATGCAACATCCTGGGTGGTAACATGAGGGTTGGTTGTAAGGAGATATGCCTTGCTGAGGTGGCAAACCCTACCAGAGGATGTCAACATGCAGCAGAAAACAAGGAACTACTTTTTGGGGAACCCTGTTAATGAAGTGTTTCTAAAACAACATAAAGGGATAAGTTTATGCAGAGTATTAGTCTGCTGTTTCAGTTCCCCCTTGGACCAGTGTGGTGTAAACAAGCCCTTTAAACCTGGCCCTTACTCTCGCTGAAAGGGACACAGTAGACCAGTGAAAAGAAAAAAGGGCCAGTATGAGAAAATATCAGGGAGACTACAAGGGAAAGCTTGGAGGACCATGAAAATCCTGTACCTTTATGGCGCAGCCATGACTATGGGCCTTCTCCACACACTGTCTGTTTACCCAAACCCTCACCCAGCCTTATCCACACCACCTGCTTATGCAATTTGGAGGTGATTACAAAGGACAATTGGGTGTTACCTATCATTTCTGAGGGCTACAAACTACAGATAATGAAGAAATCAAAGCTGACAGATACCTATTGTACTAAAATACCAAGTACAATTAATTCCCTGTACTTCAGGAACACCTACTTTTAGGAGTAGTAGAAGCTGTTCTCTTAGAACAGCAAGTCATGACACTGTGCATAAGGCTATTCCTGGTGCCCAGAAAGGACAAGGTAATGCCAACTTTTCGTGAAACCTCCAGCAAGTTGAAACCTACATCCAAGTGCCTAAATTCAAAATGCTGACATTATATGGCATGGTATCACCCCTGTTTCTCAGGCCTGGGTGGACCACTGGAACTCATGGATACATTTTTTTCAAATGCTCATTCCCAAGTGTCACAGGTGTTTCTAAAGTTTCAAAGCAGTGCTGCTTTCACTGCCAGTGTACTTTATTGCCCTTTGGATTGGATAATGCTTCCAGGGTTTTTGTTTAGATTCTGTCTCTAGTATTAACTGCATCATTCAGGCAGTGTCGCAGAAAAAGTGGACAAGGCTGTTCATTTTATCAATGACTGCTTCCAAAGTCTTGGGTTTTTGTTCATCATTCCCAAGTCAGCCCTTACCATTTCAAAAGAGTGACATTCCTGGGAGCACTTTTGGTTATAGTTGACAAAAGGCTTCCAGCCCAAGAGAGGACAGAACAGTTGCAGTTTCAGAAGATGGCACAGGGGAATAAAGATTCAAACAAAGAATCTCTTAGGGCTTCCATTATTCTGATAGTTCCTCTGGCAAAGACGCACAGGAGAAAAATCCACCGGCATGCAAGTTCCATTTGGAGCCAGTACTTGCAGTCCTTGGAGGAGATACCACCTATAATTCCCTGCAAATCCTACAAACTGGAGCTGTAGTTCACGCATGTCAAAAAGCATCTGTGTTTGCCATTCACTCAGGAACTGCACAGCAAGGTCCTAACAGCAGATGCCTTTGACCTGATGTCGAGAGTGTACACACGCAATATCAAGGTCCAAGGCTAGTGGGAAGTAGCCCAAGTAAAGAACATGAAAGTAAATGTGAAAGATATGATTACTTTGGTGCAGGCCCTCAAATCTTCAACCCAAATAGGAAGGAAGGTGTCCTGCAAGTGACAATGGACAATTCTGCAGTGATATGGTATGTCAATGTGTTTTAGCATGATTAGCAGAGACAGCAAAGAGAACTGTTATAACTTTAGTGTTCAACTGTGAGAAAAGGAAGATAAGTTATCACCGTACTTGCCTACTTCATATAAACTGCAGTACTAATTTGTTGGCCTTTGTTTCTCTGTCAACCTGACTGTGAGTTATTATAACTTCATACAGAGTAAAGGAAGACAGGAGGTTAAATTACTTTGTTGGCCAGATTTTATACTTGCCTTCTCCTTATAAACTGTAATGCTGTTTTACTGAGTTGTGTTTTTAGCCCTACCAGACTGACTGCCATTTATAAAGCTGAGAAATAAAAATAAGTCAGGACGTTAAATTACTTATGTCATCCTGAGATTACATTTGCTTGCTTCTTATAAAGTCGTAGTACTATTTTTGTTGACCTCTGTTATTTTCTGTGTGAATTACTTGAACAAGACACAAAAAAAGTGTTGTTACACACACGTCTTGATAAGCACTATATTGAGCATTGACTGTTACTTTATACTACAAGTAGGTAAATGTGGCAACACTCATCAGACCTTTCAGCTGTTGGATGAAGCATTCATATTTTCAGAGCTAATTTTCCCTTGCAAATGATGATCCTATTTTTGGAAGTATGTCCATATTTTCAGGCTTTACCCCTTCAAACAATTTGCTGAATCTTCCTCATCACAAATAATTTTTGAAGTTGTCTAGTACACAGAAAACCAGATTACATGACCAACATACTAGTGGTACCAATAATTTAAAGAAGCCTTGCCATCTTACATCTCTCTCTTTATAAGTAAAGATACATGATCTTAAGTAGAATTTTGCAATACAGTTCACTAAATTCGACAGATTTTACACTCTTTGATAACATGCTTGATATTTTTCCAACATTTTTGTGTTTTTTCTGTTTTTTAAAAGTATTTCTGAGCAGTATCTCACATTCCTACTGAAAATGGAAAGAGTTGTGTGCTAGTTGTTATTCAGACTTTATGCTAATTAGATGTCCCAAATTTTGACTGGATGTGGCTACTTTTCATAGGCCTTTGTTCCTATTTTCAGTGTCTACAGGGTGAGAGGTATATTTGCAGTATATTATTACATTTTGTATACTGGCTTTGGGTTTATAATTTGCTACAAAGTTGTGGATGTGTAATTCAAGGAGTTATTCCTGTTATTCTATGAATTAAGAGTATAAGGAAGATTCTACATAATGAGTTTGTGTTTATAATTTGATACTAAGTGTTGCTAGTGTGGTTCTTCAAGGAGTTATTTAAGCAATAACCCACGCCTGGGTGTGGGTAATGCTGGATTTACCCACAGTTGGTGTGGTTTGATCACGAGGGTGAAGCCTGAGTGGCCAAACAAAGACAACCATCGATAAATCCAGCATTACCCACACCCAGAAGAGGGTTATTGCTATTATACAATGAATTTATTTAAGAAAAACTGTACTTACTTTTCTTAAATAATGGCATTGTATAATGCCTCCTTTCTGCCCTTCCGCAGCTGTCCAGTATTCTGCGGCAGTTCAGATGTACTGCGTGCGCATGTGTATGGTTACGCAGTACATCAGAGCTGTGTGTGGAAGCAATGGAGAAAGGAAGATCTCCGTTGCTTTTTTTAATGCTGTCTCACTAGGTTAAATTAGTTTAAGATAACGAGATAGCTTTAAAAAAAAGGCAACGGAGAAAGGAAGATCTTTGTTGCTTTTTTTAGGATATCTCACTATGTTAAACTCATTTAACATAGCGAGGTAACAGCAACGGAGCTTTTCCGTTCTCTGTTGCTGTCCAACACAAAAAAAAAAAAAAAAAGACTTATACTAATGGAAAAAGTCCGGGCGACCGGACCTTTTTCATTTAGTATAAGTCTAATTTACAACAGGCACACTGACCAATCAATGTGCACGTTTTGGAGTATTAATGGGTGGTCTTTGTATAATACTCATTAATACAGGGGAAAAAAGGATATAAAGAACCTTTTTGCACTCTAGGTTTGGACTTGTATTTTGCTACCATACCTTGATTGTTTAGCTTAAGTTATTGTTTATAATATTACAAGAATAAAGAAGTGTATGAGGAACAAAGTATATGCAAAAGGGTACAGCTGTAAAGGTTAGAAATGTATGAATTCCTGGAGTCTTGTTCTCAGTTTGTGCAATCTTGCATTTACACAATATAACTAGTTTCTAATATAATTTTGAGGGTACGGGGCCTGTGTGTTCAAGTTTGGTATTAGAACTTTGGTTTTACTTTTTGATTTTGTGTAGGAACTTTTCAGGTCCATTAAAGGGAAACTTAATCACTAGAGCACTTGAATTTGGGGTGTTGGTACAGTATTGTACACTTTGTTTCCTGAAAGATATGAACACCTGCACCATAGAAGGTTTATTTATTTCTTACTGTATGTAATAGTCAAAAGCTTTATTTTAAAAAAATATCTAAAAACTAGGGACAGTACACGTTTATATTTCAATACGTTAAGGTATTTTTTTATACAGAGGATGGTGAGATACAAGGCCATAATCTAAACTGTCTGAACTTCACTATTACAGTGGTAAATGCAGTAATGGGTTTTACAAGAGGCTTGGTTGAAGATTAACACTAAATGCAACAGTCAGAATGAATGTGATAAAGCCATTATACTAGAATAAATTGACAGTTATCGAAATGTGTAGGCTCGCTGTATTTGACAGTGTAGTACTTGATGAAGAAAAGTTTGTAACTGATCTGACAACAGGCAGCAGTGTTAATTCATTAGGACAAATGTGCGCAGTTATAGCATTATGCCAGCGTCTTATATCTTGAGGTATAATTAGTAATAAGAAGTTGTGTTGTGAAAGTAGTAGAGGTGATGAATATCCTAAGACTTGCAAACATAATTTACTAAATAATGATAGTGTTTCAGTAAATATAGAAAATGTTACTAATAGACAAAGAAAGGAGAAAACCAAATTTTCTACAAGAAGTGGAATAAAACACATCATTATTACAGAAAAATAATGCACTGACTCACTTGTATATTCATGAAGTTAACATCAGATAATTAATTTCCTTCTCCCCTTTTGTTATATTAGGCAAGCTTTCCCTTTAATAGTGATATTAGTATGTAACGTGGCACTACCTTTTGCCCAACAGACCTTGCAAAGAGGTATCCCTGCAGGAAAGTTCATCATCAGTATAATATGTTTTAAGAGAGCCTTGTAAAGAAACATAAATCCATGATAGTATGCCTCCCGCACGAGTAAAGGTTATATTTAAGAAAAAAGTGAACAGTTCAAGGCCATTTAAGGTTAAGCCAAGTTATTTTCTATTAAAAGGCAAACTAAGCAAATGAGTTCACCTGATGGAAATGTAGTCTTAGCTTTTAACCAAATTATCGGATGTAAAATATATAAAAGGCAAACATTGGGAGGGACAGTTTCCCTGCTGTAGGACATGAATCAGTTGAAGTACTATGACTTGGTAGTACATAACATACAAATCAAAAAATCCAATTTGGGAATCTGCTAATAACTGTAAGCTTTTAGAATTCAGTGAAAAATCTTAAGGATATATTTCAGTGAATAGTCTGTACTCTTGTTTGGGGACTCCATTTTAAAAGCAGAGAAATTTAGTGGGTCTAGATGATGATTTATTTGTTTATTATATATTTGTTTGCCATTTGATAACTGGTTTAGTCTGTCTGGGCAGGTGCCCTTTTTCAGCAGAGACCCGAGGAGAAAAGCTCCAGATACAAAGATTAGAATTAGTTATAAATGAGAAGTACAGATATAAGCAAAACATACAGGGAGAATATTATTCATCTTATACATAAAAAAGGCACACAAATCTTAAAATACATGAATTGTAATAGTTGTATCCTAACATATAGGAGAAGATGAAAGGAAGGACTAGTATGTAGGCAAGTCTGACATATAGCGTGGTGTCTAGTCTGAGAGTAGTGGGGATGGGAAAAAATAGGTAGAAGAAAGATATAGGGGACAGTTGTCTGATGCAGTAAATAGGGTTAGGAATGAGGTGTATTGTTGAAGAAGTAATAACATACAAACGGAGTGAGAGTTGTCTGATGCAGTAAATAGGGCTATGAATGGGGTGTATTGCTATAGAAATATGCAAACAGGAGAGTCTAAGAATGTAGGGAATGGGGACAGCAGCTTAGAGGGATAGGAAAGGTAGGGGAGGAATTGCTTCAAGTAGAGTCTTTACATGGGCAGGCCCAGGAGTTTAGTAAGTATTCCTTTAGGACCTGTTTGAAATTGGGAGAGTTTTGGTAAGATCTGATTTAGAAGAGGAGCTTGTTCGAAGAGGTGGATACTGCGTGACTATAAAGACTTTTTCCTATGGATTTATTAGGTTTAGAAACTTGAAGAAGGTGTTGGTCAGAGCTACGAAGCTCTCGTTAGGGACATAGGGGGAGATGAGAGTTGCTAGTGAAGGAAAGGGTAGGGGTTGATGTAAGATGGTATGTGTCAGGTGGAGTTGAGGCAGAAGGAGTTGATTATGGAATTCTAGCCATTGTAGGTTTTTTTAAGGAGAAGCACTGGTGAGAGCGATAGGGGAGATTTGTGGCAAACCTACAAATTTTATTATATGTAAGTTCAAGTTTGTTTAACAGATTTTTTTGGAGGTTAGTAAAGATGGGGGTGGTATATCGTAAAGTAGGTAGAAGGTAGGCTTGGGCAAGGGATACTTTGGATTCTTGTGTAAGGAATTTTTTATTTCTGTATAGCAATCCTAGTTTTTGGTGGGCCCTTTTAATGCAGTTGTTAATGTGAGAGCCAAATTTTAGTTCGTCATGTATAAGTATACCGAGAAGTTTAGTATGAGACTCGGCCTGAATAGTTGTGTTTTTCAGTGAAGTGACCGAGAAGGAAGATTTGAAGTGCTGGAGGGGTTTGAGAAAGAAAGGAAGAAGTTTAGTTTTATTGGGGTTAAGTAGGAGTTTGTTAGTAGTGAGCCATCTTTTGACAGAGTGTAGTGTGTCTTGTGTGAGGGTATGTAGGTGAGATAGATTGTCAGAGGTAGAGATGATTGTAGAGTCATCTGCATGTTGTATGAGTTTAGAGTAGTGATGAAATAATTACTTTTATTAATTTGCCAGGTCTTTACCATTGATGAGCAAACTGAAAAATTAATTGCTGATCGAGCATTGTTTGACTGTATCATTATATATGCAGGCAGTAATGACTTGAGTGATCCACATTTGAGAGACAAGATAAAAAGCTGTTGTACAAACAGCACAGTACTTGAAACTCCACAAGGTAAAGGTTTTGTTTAATGAAATTCTTTTGCCTTATAATTTATCTACTTACACATTTGCTAAGATTGAATTACATACATATTTGATTAAGGGAGTGATGCAGTAGGAATTATGTTAATGAAGTGAAAGAGTTTTCAACTAAAAAAAATTTAAAAATAGATTACACTTGAGTCATTAAGGATCAGCATATTTTAGTAAGACTAAAGAAGTCAGGCTTTTTTAAAAGTTAAATGTGTGAATCAGAATTTTACTGTAGATGTACTATCTTATAATTTTGTGCATGTTTACTGTTGAAGTGCACAAAGTATTTCTAAAATAAATAATCACTTTATATAATATCAAAAGTTGTGGTTATCTCAGAGGCTGGAAATTATAACATATTGATGTAACTCATTTTCAAAATATGACTGTATTTTAGGTAGAGGTATACTTCTAATGATCTGTCAAGCAATACATGATAGGTTAAGACCGCTGTTCCTGCAATGAGATAAGGATTCTGGAAGTGATGAATATGCAGTTTTACAGACCTGCGCCATTGTTATTTATTATAGAACTCCATCTATAAATGCTAATAAGCATTTTAACTTCTTAGAAAGCTAAATGCGATTGTAACCAAGGAGCCTACTTTATTACTGGGAAATTTAATTTATGCAAATATTGATAGAACAAAATTTAAATATTTGTCCCATTATGCATCCAGATTTATTGGCTTCCTTAACCTTAAAAGTATGCCACAGTTAAACTGACTGCAACATATAATATGTTGGTCTTACGAGATGGCTGCACACTGAGTTAAATTAACTCTCAACAGCTTAATTTTAGATCTTCCATTGTGAAAACAGAAACTTAGAAAAGAGCCAGTAGACTCATATTTTGAGTAAATTTCAGTAAATGGCTAGTAAGTGCACTGCCTGGATGCCAGCAAAAAAGAAATTCAGAGGGCCTGATAGAAAATCAGCCACAAAAGGTGAGGAAAAACACTGAGTGGGAAGAATTCTGCAGCTGTTCAGAATAAAGCAGTGCAATCTCCAATTTGCAGGCAAGACATGATTTCCAGTAACCTTGAGGGAAAAAATAAGTCAAATGTACTCAGAGATCAAAATAAATGAAACACTGAAGGAGTATATCAACTCAAACAACAAAATGCTGGAAAAATGGAAGAAGCTTTAAACAGATATTCAGATGAGGTGATAAAACTGCAAAAAACAGAGATTGAAATGAAGAGAAGGCTGTTTGAATATGAGACTGCTCTAGAAAAGATGTTTCAAAAATAATAGAATTAGAGGATAGAACACGTAGGGAAAACCTGAGATTTTTTGCTGTACCAGAGAAGCTGGAAGGAACAGACTGCATTAATTTTATGAAAGCACAAATAAGCAACTGGACTGTCATTCCAAAGCAGGAGCTGTTAATTGAAAGGGCATATTATGTGCATGCTCCAAACTTGACCATGAGAAAGCAATCTAGACGTTTAAGAGTAAAGATGCAATCCTACCAGCATCAGAATTTGATTCTGACAAAACTGTGGCAGAAGAACAAAGTACTAAAAGTGGGAGATAGCAGAGTGTTTGTGGAAAATTATTACTCCTTGTACACCAAGCAGAAGAGGAGTACATTTATTCCAATAATCAGGGAATGTCAAGAAGCAGGTGTGATATTCAAGCTGCTGTACCCAGCTATTTTCAGAATATTCTTTCCTGGAGGGACAAAATTGATTTTTGGATGCAGAACATGTTAAGAAGGAAATAGAAAAGTTTGTCCAACAAAACGTGAGCTGTGAAACAAAAGAATATTCTGTTGGTTGTTGTTCTGGTAATAAAGCCCATAGACATACTGTGCCAGTAAACCTTTTTTCAGTGTTTCAATGGAAAATGCTTGGGAGACAGAAAAAAAGCACAAGAGTTGACCTAACAAAACTGGGAGTATGTTGGAAATGAAACAGAGACTAGATTTGGGAGACGGAGATCAACAAGAATAAAACTAGAAACTCAGAAATGGACAAATAAATGTGGGATTACAAAGCATTAATTATATTTGTGAAACATAACAGAACAAGAAAACCTGGAAATATTGGACTTTTTCAACTTTATTAAACTTGTAGGGGGACTCTAAAGCATATGCCCTACTTCATGTCATTAATGTTTGGAAGAACATTTAGGAGGGGAAGAGGAAGGAAGGAAGGGATTTAACTGTAAGTAAAAGAAAATTTTGTTCTTAACAGTAGTATTTTTATAATGCATGATATAAAGTAAAGCTTTCTCAGTTATTTTCATGTGTAATGGCGTTACTAAAGTAAAGAGGTGCTCCTGTTTTTGCCCTCATTTCTTTCTCCTTGTTCAGTTTTAAGAAATGTAGGCACTGCAGAAGAAAAGTCTGGTCAAAAGAGCATGATACAAGAAAATTTGATGTGCTTTTTCTCAGTCTTATGTAAGGGAATGATTGGATTAAGGACCTTTTCTGGATCTAATAAGTTTTAAAGGAAATTCAAATAAAAAAGATAATTGAATATAATAAAATGTTTCCCCTAACAAATAAATGAGTGCTTGTAGAAGCAGCTGTGTATCTGCTTCCCATGTCAACAATCTGATAAAGAGCAATACAAACAGAATACTGCTTTCTTTCAATGGCTAGAAGATAATGTTTTCTGAAAGCATTCAAGTGTTTTCCCAATCTGGGAGAGTAATAAAGATAAGACAAAACCAGACAGCACTTGGTAGAAAACAGGCTGTATCATGCTTTACACACATCCGCGATCTCAAAGGTAAGACCCAAATCTGCTCTGAACTGGTGGTCAGTAACACCACATGCACAAACTCCATAGATATAACCAACCTGCTGGCAGTCAGATTCAGTGAAACCTTCACCCCTTTCCCCCCTTTCCCCCCATTAGTAAACCAGAACATCCCCAACACCTGCCCCCTCATCACCAGGGAGCAGGTCTTTAATGCCCTCTCAAAGGCAAAATATATAGGCTTCATGGGAACCTACATCATCCCTGGCTGTATCCTACCTGAACTCTGGCATAAGCTGTCACCTCTGTTAGGCACCCTATTCAGCCAAAGCTTGAGCACTGGCTTTGTCCCAGCCAAATGGAGGACTGTCATTCCTATACACAAAGGTGGAGCATCCACTGACCCAGGCAATTATAGGCCCATCAGCCTAACTAGCCTGATCTGCAAGAATGCATTGGCATGGACCATATAAACAAGGACATTGGCAACCTCCAAATGCTGGACCCCGCACAGTTTGGTTTTGTCAAAGGTAGATCATGTCTGTTAAACTTGGTTGACTTCTTTGAAGCAGTCACCAAAGCCATGGAAGAGGGAAAGACGGTGCACACCACCTACCTTGACCTAGCCAAAGCCTTCAACACTATTCCCCACTCGGGCATGATAGATAAACTCTCACAGCTAGGCACCAAACTGTATATTACCAGATGGGTAGCTAACTGGCTCACTGATAGAACCCACTCAGTCAAAATAGGGGAAGCCACCTCTAGTAGTAGACCCATAATGAGGGTGTACCCCAAGGATCGGTCTTGGGGCCTCTACTGTTTGGGATATACTTTTCTGAGGTACAAGTTAAAACCAGTGGTCTGTGACTGATCAAGTTTGCAGATGACTGCAGGCTGGGCACCATCTTAAATTCACCTGTACTAAAAGAAGAAATACAGCGACTCGAACAGCGGAAGTTGTATAAAGCACCAAATACCAATGGGCAGTAATAAGCAGACAACAGTTTAATGAAGATAAGAGGTTTCACATTAAAAACAACAATGCTTCATCAGACCAACTAACAATACTACAAAAACTTCAGTATAAAGCCATAAAAACCCTCCTATCAATAAAGTAATAATCATCTTCACAATAATCTAACGAAATTAATTAAAATCAATTACCTGTATTGTAACTCACAAACATCCCTCTCTGCTGAGTCTGTCAACCAGCTTGTCACACACTGATGACATCAGCATTACGAGACCCCCCCACACACACACACACACATATATATATATATATATATATATATATATATATATATATATATATACATACATACATACATACATACATACATAGATAAGGGTATACAAAGCAAGCACAAACTAATAAATCACATACCTTTAAAAACATTTCATCTAACCCTCATATATAAATAAAAACAAACAAAAAAAACTAATGAATTAAAGATTGTGCCTTTAGAGCTGGTTTAATGGAAAGCATTTCATTTAATCCAGGAGATCTATAAGACTGTAACTCTAGGATCCAGCTTTGTTCTCCAGCCTCTGTTTTATTTCTCAAATCTCCACCTCTAATGCCTAACTGAACTACCTCTAAAACAAAAAACTTAAAAGTATGTTGTTGTCCCAAGGCAGAGTCGTGTAGCTAGAGCATCTTATGTCTGATGTCTCTGAGATGTTCTAAAATCCTTTCTTTCAAACAGTGGTTCATTTTGCCAATGTAAAAGGCATGACAACATTCACAGGAGGCATAATATATCATATTCGCAGTCTTACAGTCTGGGTAAAAGAATTTAATCTCATGTTGTAGAGTGGGATGTCTAAAGACATATTTTGAATAAATAAATATGTAAGCCTTACAGTTCAAGCAGGGAAATGTACCACAATGTCCAGAAGATAAGGAATGAGTTACATTTGCAACATTCTTGTAACAAAATTGCATCTTGAGATAGATTATTCCTGAAACAAAACTCAGGTTTATTACCTATCAAATTAGTCAATTCAGGACAACTCCAGAGAATACCCCAGTTTCTCTTCATTATCTCGCAAACCAGATTAATATCATTAGAGTATGTAAAAACACACCTAGCTGATCTGCCTTCTGCATGTTCTCTAGTTGTTATAGTCACAGGATCTAACTGACCTGAAAAAAAAAGGTCTAGCTTTACTAGCTATTTCAGACCTCACTTTAGATATGCATGAGTCAATCTCTGGTCGTGTAACATCATTTCAGGATTTCATCCTTTAATTCCTTCAGAGCCTGATCTAAAGAGTCGTCTTCTGTATGAAGACTTGTAATTTGAAACACCTGCCCTCTAAGCACATTCCTAGGAATGTGCCTGGGATGCATGCTGCTTTTATGTAGATAGGAATTCTTCTTACATGACTTCTTGTTTACACCCATCTTAAACCTAACATATCTCTGATGATTGTTATGTCTAAGAAGTCTATAGAGTCACAAGAAAAATTACTACTAAACCTCAACAATTCAGTGGTACCCTGCATGAACTCAATAAACTCCTGTAATAACTCACAGGTACCTCTCCACAGTAAAAAATATCATCAACAAAGCATTTATAGTAATCAGTGTCATCAGTGTGTGACAAGCTGGTTGCGAGACTAAGCAGAGAGGGATATTTGTGAGTTACATACACAGGTAATTGATTTTAATTAATTTCTTTAGATTATTGTGAAGATGATTATTACTTTATTTATGGGAGGGGTTTTATGTTGGAAAGAGAGGGATTTAAGGAATGGGTAGTGGAAATTATTTGGGAGTCATTAGAGAAGATAGAAATTAATTCTGAAAAGGACTGGAATAAAATGAGTTTAAAAATAGTGTGAGAAGGAAAGATAGATATAATTAAGAAGCAACAAGAATTATGTAGGGTCTGACAAAGGTTAAAGTATTGCAGAATCGAGGGAATCTCACAGAACAACAGGAGAAACAGTTGCAGAATGCTAAACAGAAACTAAGGGATTACCTCAATGATATGCATAGGTTTAGAAAGATTGCTGTTAAGCAACTGTTTTTTTTCCTGATAATGCCAAAGCACAAAAACTTTGAGCGCAACAACTCAGGCAACAGCAAGCAGAAAGAGTTGTCACCAAGCTTAGGGAGCCTATAACAAGGAATATAACAAGAGATCCTATAGAGATACTAGAAATATTTCAGAAGTGTTATGAAAATCTTTGTAAAGTAGAAAAATATGGAAATTAAGAAAAGGTACAAATGGAAATGTTTATGGAAGAATTAAATTTGCCAAGGTTAGAGGTAGAGGAGGCTGAATTGCTAACAGGATAGGAGGAGATGAGATAAAATGGTGATGTATAACCAATCCACTGGAAAGTCCCCAGGAATAGATAATATTCCTGTGGAAGGATAGAAGCTAAGAGGAAAAATGTTAAATATCTAGAAGGTTTTGTTTGAGTATTTTAAGTGGAGTAGAAGCACCAGCATCCTGGAAGAAAGCAGTAGTGGCTGTAATACCTAACAAGGGTAAAGACCCAGCAGATGCAGCTTCATACAGGCCCATTTCAATCCTAAAGCATGTTTATAAACTGTTTGTCTATAGTGGTTAAATGCATGGAACAGGTGATGCCAAAATTAATAGATATGGGTCAATGTAGTTTTGTTGAGGGGAAGCAAACATTTGACAACATTAACAGAACAATGATGATCCTGAGGGAAGCAGAATGTAAGAAAATACCACTGTTGGTGGGTCTTGATGCAGAGAAGGCATTTGACAGAGTAAGCATGGAGTTTATGTGCAGGACAATGGAAGCAGTTACATTCCCTGATAAAATTATAAGGTTGATTAGGAGGATATATGAGGGTTCAGAGTGGAAAGTAAGGTGGGTGGGTCCCTCTCTGATAATTTCTGTTTGAGCAGAGGAACCAGGCAGGGCTGACTTCTTTCCCCTTTGTTGTTTGCATTATATTTAGAACCATTGGCAAAGAAAATAACGGACTCAGAAGTTCAAGGATATAATTGGCATGTTAGTTAAGAAAAGCTGTCTGTATTTGCAGATGACATTATTTTATACCTGATAAAACCAGAAAAGGACATTGCAGTATTGTAGAACATTTTGAGACAGTTTTAGGTCTTTTCAGGATACAAAATTAGTGAAGCTAAAACAAAGGCAATAGCTGTAAAATATGTACTCCACACACAAATTGGTTCAGCAATATCCATATTTATGGGGACATGATAAGATGAAGTATTTACTGGCATGGATTAAAAAGAATTCTGTTATGACAGCTAATACCAAGATGGTCAGACATATTTTTATCTATCAGAAAAGAAGTTGTAGGTGGTAATTAATAAAGAGTTGAAGGATTTTATTTGGATGAGTACAACAGTCAAGTGGGATAAGCTGAGCCTTCCAAAAGAACAAGGAGGTTTATGATTACTAGATTTTGAGGGGATATTTTAGAGCTACGCAATTAAGACTGGTATGCATAACACCAGCAGAAAGCTACAAAGCAAAGTAGAAAGGGATGATGATGAAGTAGGAGGTAGTTCAAGAAATAAAGGAAAGAAAGTGATTTTGGGTGGAGATCCTTAATGAGAATAACAACAGTCATATGGAATATTATATTCATAAAGTAGCAGTAAGTATACTAAGAACTAAGCCAACATGGGAATGGAGAAAGGGGATTCTGCTGATAGGGATCAGGGGTGCATAGACAAGAAGGGTTTGGAATTTACTGTAGGAAGATAGCAAAGGAACTAAAATGTAGGGTCATATAATTAGAGAAGGAAAGGTAATAGCATGGGAAGAGGCCAAGAAGACATTTGGATTGCAGGCTAGTGATTGCCTTCCATGTTAGGAATTGATATCAGAGTATAAACAAAGGGCTAGGGGAATCTTAATTGAAAAACATGTACTGATTGAGTTTTTAGTTTAATCTAGAAAAGAAGATGCTGTTAAAAAAAATAATTAATAAGGCATATAAAATATTGCACAATAACTATAGGAATCAGAAGAGGTCAGAACAGACTGGGACGAGAAATTAGATCCACAATTCACAAAGAAACATTGGGAAGACATATGTACAGCTCCCAGACATGCAACAAAATTTAGAATATTTAGGATTTTTGCCTGAAATTGTTTGCATAGATATTTTTATACTCTGAGCAGACTTCAGAAGAATGTTTCCTCAGGTAGATTGCAAATGTTGGAGATGTGATGGAGAAGAAAAAGTTAACTGGGAATTAAGTTTTTGGGAATGTAATGAGTTGGCAGACTTCAAAAATTCCCTACAGAGAGTTCTCTGTCAGGAATACTGTGTAAGTAATTGAGTGTAATTAAGGAAATTATTTTTTTGAGCTGGGATACTAGATCTGAATTGCCGAGACACAGTAAAGCCTTGTTAAGTTTAATTTTAGTGGTTGCCAAATCAACAATTACTAGAACACCGAAATCAAAATCTAAACTATCTATACTTGAAGTACTGAATACTGCAACAGAGCTAAAAGAAGAGTAAGTGGGAACTTTAGAAACGTGTAGGAGTAAATTAAATTAGAAAAAAATGGAAATTGTGGAAACAATACATGCAGAACAATGTCTTGGAGGAGGAATGAGATTTAAGAGAAGGCAGTAATTGAATGATTCATGTAATGTTGCTTAGATTATATGATATGTAACATTATGTGATGTATAATATTTGCAAGTGTGAATTTGTTAATATGGTTTGATTATTTTAATATAAATGTTAAGTTTGCTTATGTCATAAGTACTAATTCAGTAAAGGTGTTTAAAAATACATGTGCAAACACTTTCTAGCAAAAATCCTAAACCTTCTGGACTTGTTGAATACTTGGGTGCCATACAGATGTCCTCCCATCATTACTTTGTAATTTTCCTTTCCACTCTCTTCCCAGACTTTTCTTACCTCTTTGTTTTGATTGATTGATACAGGTATCATGCAGTGTTTTGTATGTCCTACTAATTACTCTTTTTAATAACATTGTTTATTCTAGACTTGATAAACTCTTCAAAAATGGGTCTTCCATGTAGCACTCGCCTATCCATTGGTCTTTGCCTATACTCTCTCAGTGCCTAGTATGGAAGTTTCTAAGCTGCAGTCCAAACTTCTGCTTGGCCTCATCCCACTCTCTATCTCTAATTATTTGCTCTTAATTTTCTGGTTCCTTTGCTAATTTTCTCCAGTAAATTCTACCTTTTTGCATTTTTCTATACCCCTACTTGCAGTCAATTACTATTGTGAAAATCTCTTTTTTCCATTCCCATATTGGCTTTGTTCATAGGCCAATTTCTGTTATCTTATGACCGTAACAATCTGTGTGGTTATATTAAGGACCTACATCCAAAATCCTGTTCTCCTTACTTGTTAAAGCCTGTCTGTTTCATCATTATCCCTTTCCAATTTGATTTTACCTTTCTGCATGTGTTAAGTATATGAACCTTAACTTCATATCTCTAAAATATACCTTCAAAACAGGTAATCCTCAAAAACCTCGTTTTTTTTTTTTTTTTGGTAGAATAAACTTATCTCACTTAAATCTTATCCTCATTCCCTGCCAAAAAATCTTTATTAATGATGGTCCTGTACTTCTCCTCATATTGACAAAAATATGCCTGATGTATATGCAAAACTGAAAGGACTAGAAAATGAATGTCCATAGTGAAAAACTACCAGCTTTTAAATTTTTGAATTATGTTTTGTTTGGTCTCTTCCCACATATCCTTAGCTGCCATAATGGAATTCATTTTAATCCATACACTTAAATTTCTCATCTTATCATGTCTTTATACATATGGATATAGCTGAAACAATTCATGTCTAGGTACAGTTTACCATGATAACATTTGATGTGAAGTTGTTCTATCTCACCATTCATTCTTTATTGATGGGTTTGGAGCCGATCCTTGGCTCCAACTCGGCCAACTACAAAAGCGCAAGGTCTTCTACCAGCTTGAGGCCAACTCCCTATTGCATGATGCACCCTGATCTTCCCTCAGATCTAGTTTGCCACCGCAACTTGATCAGACATTCACCAGGTCTGGCCAGTGAGTACTTTTCTTGTTTCATTGTTATAGCTATAATTTTAGCAAAAAATTAATAATTTAGCATTAATATAGTAAGAGTGTGTAGCTTGTTCTTATAGTTAGATATTTAACATTTTAGATTAGTTAATTAATCTTTAAGGCCATTTTTTTTTTGGTTAGGCCTTCTATTCTCCCTATCTCTCTTGAATTAGCTTAATTACAAGCATAGTTAGTGTGTTTAAGAGGAATTAGTGGCTGTATTTTTTAGGCCCTTTATTTCTCTTTACTCTTTAGCTAAAAGCGTGTGTTAGCTCTTTCATAGGGCATATAGTTATATATAGTCTAGCATAGTTAGTGTGTTTAATAGTTATAGCCCTTAAATTTCATAGGGCACCGAGTTTCTTCCCTATTAGAGTCTGTTGTTTAGCTTTTTTTTTTTACAGGGTGTATAGTTACCTTTACTACTTCTTTAGTAAAGTCAGTGGCCATGTTTTTAGGCCATTTGCTTCTACTTCTTTATTATTAATGTTAGTGTACTGTGTGTGGTGTGTTAGAGTGCAATTGCAGCCCTTCTTTTTACACAGGACATATAAATAATTTGTGTGTGTACTGATTTGTTAAAGCCTTTCCCCTTACAAGGCTTGAATAATTCTTATGTGAATTGTTTTGCTGTTGTGGAAAATGTCACACCAGGAAAAAGAGAAAGCTAAGTCTGGCTTCAAGAAGTGCCCTAGATGTGGGCAAAAGATGTCCATAACTGATGGACATATTGAATGTGTTTACTGCTTGGGTGAGGTTCAACTGCAAGAAAGCTGCTCTATATGCCACTCCTTTAGCTCGAGTGTTGCATGAGAAGAAGAGAATGTTGATGGACAAAGGTCTGCTTAAATCCTCTTTTCAGGAATCATTCGATAAGTCAAACACTCAAAGAAGACAGATCCAACAAAATCTCCATCTACGTCGAAGTCAGCTTCCAGTAAAGTGTCGACATCGGATCCACAGCTTTCGGAACCGACTGTCATTATGGTCATGAGCCGGTATCTCCTACCTTAAAGTCCCCTATACTGCAATCTGCGGCTTCGTCACATTCCTCACAGGCCTCAAGTAGATTGTCTGATTTGGATGTAGACCATGTGGTGAAGAAGCTCCTACAGATACCGGCGGTAGCAAAAATTTTATTGGCACTGACTCAGGGGGCTTCACAGCCGATTTTAGTTCATCCTACGTCTTCTGTTCCTCCTCTGACTTGCATGGATGTTTCAGAGCCGGAGAGCGTGAAACTGATGATTGTGGACCGTTCGAGTCCAGCACCTTCTATAGGTTCTTCTGCCCTGACTGCCCTGATACCTTTGGCGCCGACCGAGGAATCTCGGAGCCAACACTCACCAGTCGGGTCCATGGACGACAGTCGGACCGACTTGTTGGTGCTGACTTTATCTCTCAGGGGCACGGTTGGAGTGAGTTCAGCCCTGATCTCTGGCTCAGAGCCCTCTGTACCAGAGTAGATGATTTTCATCGGTTCTTCAGAACAAAGGGATACTTCTCATCGGGACCGAGGGGCCTTCAAAGCTATGAAGAGGGCTTTGTCCACCCCGACAACCACTCCATCAGTTCGAGCAGCTCCCTCCCTGAATGTACCAGTGTTTACCTCTTCATCACACGCTCCATTGAATTGCAGAGATCCTGAGCCTCAGGAAGCTCTATTGGGTGAGCGATGTTCTTCCGAGATCTCTCCAGAAACCCCACTGAAGAAGTGCCTAGGAAGAGACTCTGCAAGTGGAACCATTTAGACTCCCCACAGGAGTCAGTCACTTCGGATACTGACTTGGGTGAGTCAGAAGGTTCCCCACAGTCCCCCTCAGAAGATATCTCCTTTGCAGATATCTTAGAGATTCTGAAACAGAGGGGTGGCTGGAAGTCCCTTAACCCTTCTGATGATGAATCAGTTCTCCTGAAGGCTTTTGGATCTCAACACTCCACCTCTTGGCTGTCTCCACCCTTCGATGAGTTGCTGGAATTACTCGAAGGGCATGGGAGTCCCCAGACACCATGGAGCCTGTCCCTAGGAGGCCTAACAAATTTATTACTAGCCCACAAGATAGACTTTACCTTACCAAAGGAGTACCGGTTGATGCTATGGTGGTGGCAGCAGCCACCAGGAAGGAATTATTGAAGACTTCTTCATCTGTTCATCCTCCTAATAGGGAATCTAGGATTATGGACAGACATGGGAAGCATATGTTCAGTTCAGCGGCCTTTGTTCTTCAATCGCTGAATTACCTCACACATTTTACTAGGTTACAAAGGGATCTCCTGAACAAGCTAGGAGACACCCTACAGGGTTCAGTAGCTGCGGGAGTTTTGGACAAGGTAACTTCCCAGCTCTCCACTCTTAATTCGATAGTGAACTCTTCCATGCATCTGTTGCTTATGCAGCTGATGGTACGAGCAGGGCAGCGAGTACAGGAATTGCTCTCAGGAGACATTCCTGGATGCGCTTATGTTCCTTTGCAGAACCCTTTAAGTCTTTCTTCATTAACACCCTCTTTGACGGTTCATCCCTTTTCAGACATAAGGTAAAGGAAACTCTTACCAGGAGTGAGAAAGACTGAAAGACCTTGTCTGCCATTGGTGTAGGTTTTTCTACCCCGAACAGACCTTACCCAAAGGGAGGGGAGGTGGAAAGATATGGTTCTGTAAGTCTCAAGGATCTTTACAAAACACTCATGGAGACACCCCCTCTAGAGGCAGAGGAGGGGTGTAATAATGGATGATGCCGCCCACATGGTGGGGAGGGGTCCGCAGAACCAGGGCATCAGAGACCAGTTCTTTGGCAAGCCCCATCAGCGCTCCTGAGAGGAAGCCCCAACTGTCCATCTCTGGAGGCAGTTGGGGGACTCCTATCTTTGTACCTAGACGCCTAATAATAAAATATAATAATATAATATAATAATAAAAGACAGCTGGGTACAAACCATAATATCCAGATGATACTCTATTCCTTTTGCCACTCTACTCCCTCTAGTAAAGAAAATCCCAGATGTTCCACCCAGTCACAGAGACCTAGCAGCTTTAGAGTTCCAAAGGTTGCTGGACAAAAGAGTCATCCAGCCAGTCCCAGCAGAACAAAGAGGATCCAGAACTTAATCAAGGTTATTTTTAGTTCCAAAGAAAACAGGGGACTGAAGCCATATTCTGGACCTAAGCAGACTAAACAAGTCAGTGAAAAAGACAAAGTTCCAAATGGTCACACTTCAGTCAATACTCCCCTTTCTGGTGAAAGACAATTGGATGTGCTCTATAGATCTACAGGATGTGGCGTGCTACCATATAAAGATGGACAGACTATCCAGGGATCATGTACACTTCCGGCTGGGAGCCAGTCATTATCAATTTCATGCTCTGTCCTTTGGTCTCACTACAGCCCCCAGAGTGTTCACCAAATGTATGGCAGTAGTCACCGCTCACCTGAGATGGTTAGGATACTCAGGTGTTTTCATATCTAGATGACTGGCTCCTCACTGCCACCAACAAGCATCAACTTCTTCATGCGAGGGACACAACCTTACACCTACGCAATCAATTGCAGATTGCCATCAACTCAGAAAAGTCTGCCTTATCACCATCGCAACAGACCGTCTTCATAGGAGCAAAACTAAACACAGTTTCTATGACATTAAGTCTACCTCCAGAAAGAATTTCTGTCTTACGAGAACAAGTATCAGATCTGCTTCCGAGAAAAAAGCCCCAATCTCAATGGTACTCAAATTGCTAGGATCGATGGCAGCAGCAATCATTGCCATTCCACCTGCATGAATGCATATGTGAATTCTACAATGGCTTCTATTCTCTCAGTGGTCCTTTCAGGAACTTCCAATGTCACATCAAATTGTCATAATGAATACATGCAAGCAGCTGACATCTCAACATGTATCCCAGGGACGTCCATTCTTTCTACCCAATCCCATAGCCACAGTGACCATGGACGCTTCCTTGATTGGGTGGGGGGCATTTTCAGGGCAGAACAGCCCAAGGCATGTGGAAGAAACACGAGGCTCATCTGCATGTAAATATCCTGGAGATGAGAGTGGTACTTCTACTGTTGCAGTTCTTTCAAGACTGTCTACCTCTGGGAACAACTGCAATTCAGATGGACAACATGTCAGTGGTCTGGTACATCAACAAACAAGGAGGAACCAAATCTTACCCCCTATGTCGAGAGGCCATGAGAGTATGGCAGTGGGTAATCTCCTCCCAGTGCTTTCTGTTAGCAATGCACATCCCGGGGAAATCCAATATGATAGCAGACAAGCAGAGCAGGGCAATCTTACTGCCTCACGAGCGATCCCTAAAGCAACAAGTAGTGGAAAGGATTTTCCGCAGGTGGGGCCAGCCTTGCTGCAATCTTTTTGCAACCCCCAACAAACACGAAATGCAGCAGCTATTTTGCTCTAATTCCCCAGCCGGGGGAATCCCCAAGGGATGCACTGGTGCACAGTTGGCCCCTGGGTCTCCTTTATAAATTTCCCCCCTTCCCTCTGATTCCCAAGGTATTACAGAAAGAAAAACTACTGGGAAGGATCATGATACTAATAGCCCCATACTGGCCTCGGCAAATTTGGTTTCCCTTCCTCCAACCTCATCTCTTGGAAGAATCCTGGATTCCGGACCCAGTTCTGGATCTGTTGACCCATTCATCAGGGGCTGTTCATCCTTCCCTTCATTCCCTCAATCTGACAGTTTGGCTGCTCCAATTCCCACAATAACCAGGATTTACAACCTCTCAACTGAGGCCCAACATATTATAACATCCTCTCATAAATCATCTACCAGAAAGTTATATCTTAGCAAATGGAAGAGGTTTTCTTTATGGGCCTCTCAGAATGATGTTGATCCTTATCTAACAATGATTGCATCTATATTGGGATTTCTAACTAAACCTTTCAACGAAGGAGCGGCCACAGCTACCATTAGAGTTCAGTTAGCAGAGATATCAAACTTTCATCTTGGTTTCCAAGGCTCCAATGTCATGTTGCATCAGCTTGCTAAAGCCTTTCTTAAAGGTGTCATTCATTTGAAGCCACCAGTCAGAGCTCCAGTCATGCCATGGAATCTTCATTTTGTTCTATCCAGAATCAAACTACCTCCCTTCAAGCCAGCCTCATCCTGTTCTTTGAAATTCCTTTCATGGAAGACTATTTTTCTGATAGCCATTACTTATGCTCAGAGGATTTCTGAGTTGCAAGCCTTAACCATCAAACCTTCTTATCTGATTTTCCATAATGACAGAGTTTTGCTCAGAATTAATCCATCCTTCTTACCAAAAGTTTATTCAGAGGTAAATCTTAACCAATCTATTGAGTTACCAGTTTTCTTTCCCCAATATACAAATAGGATGGAACACATGCTGCACAAACTTGATGTTCATAGACAACTCCAATTTTACCTAGACAGAATGAAACATTTCAGGTCAACGGATCAACTCTCTGTTTCCTTTTCAGAGTCAAGGAAGGGTGTCTCACTGACAAAAGTAACCTTGTCAAGATGGCTATCAGATTACATTTCCTTAATTTATAACTCACAAAATGCCCCCTTGCAACAAAAAGTAAAGGCCCACTCTACTAGATCTATTTCAACCTCATTAGCCTTTTCTGCAAGGTTACCATAAGACTGTATTTGTGCAGCACCTACCTGGTCAACATCTCATATCTTTATCACTCATTACAAAGTAGACAGGACCTCCTTTGGTTTCACAGTTCTGAGGAATATTCTCCTGTGAGCCACTCGAGAAGATGGTGCTTGGGACGCTACCCATCAGTAAAGAATGAATGGCGAGATAGAAAAACTTCACATAAAGAAGCTATGTACTCACCATAACGTTCCATGTGAGTTGTTCATCTCACCTTCATTCTTACGTCCAACCTCCATCCAGTCTACTTAAGGTCCATATAGGATGCTTTGTCTCTTATCCAACTCTCTGAGTGGCGTATTTATACCATTAAGTAGTCCGGCAGCAAACAAGATCTGAGGGAAGATCAGGGTGCATCATGGGATAGGGAGTTGGCCTCGAGCTGGTTGAAGACCTCGAGCTTTTGCAGTTGGCCGAGTTGGAGCTGAAGATCGGCTCTGAACCCATCAGTAAAGAATGAAGGCAAGATGAACAACTCACATGGAACGTTATGGCGAGTACATAATGTTGTTTTTTATCTTCTTTTACTTTATATCTTGTAAAAACTTGAAACTGTCTCAGAATGTTCTATAATACCAACATTTTTTTCTTTTCTGGATTTATGAAGTACAAAATAATATCATCTGTGAATGAAACTACCTTTTCTTGAATACCATACCACTTGTATCCCTGAATTTGTGACTTTTCTTGTTTTATTTGCCAATGACTATAAAAATAAAACAAGTAACGGGGATATAGTGTGTGTCTGCTTGATTCCTCTGTTCTGTTGTTGGAGAGGAACCCAACCACCTTAATTCTTGCTGCTGACCCTTCATATAACTTCAAATTTAACCTTGTTATTCTGTCAGGGAGTGTGAATGTTACCATTTACCCAACTAGTAATATCCCAGCTAATATAAATGCATGCTAGTGCAATCCTCCTTCCCTGCCAATAACCCTTAATTACCACAAATCTACCTTTATTGTTTTTTTTTTTACCTCTTCTGTTACTGCTGGAGCCCCTTTTGCAATCAGTAGCATTGCCTTCCATTGCTTTGTCTCTGGCATTGTACTGAATCTCAGTTCTACAGTTATTTCTTTGCCAAACACACGGTTATTTCTATCCACATGTCTCCTGCAGCATTTCTGTTTGCACCATATACATCTTGATGCAACTTTGTACTCATTGTATTTTTCTCTGTACCTGCTATGCCATTGACATTCCATGCTAAAGCTGGTAAGACAGTCATTCTGGTAAGAAGCTATTACTTTTGCATATTCTTCATCACAGTTATTTTGGGTATATTTCCAACTTGCATGCACACATTAATGCTTGGCAGGCTAATCCTGTCTGCAGCCTGTACTTCTCTTTTCTGTTTCAACCCATGTTACAATTTCCCAAACTTTTTGCTGCAATAAAAACACTCAGGAAACAAGAAACTAATTACATTTTAACCCCAACCCTTTTAACATATCTCACAGCAAACACATAAAATAATATATACTTTCCAAAAAGGGAAGTTACTCCTCCATATGAGGACAGTTAATACCCACATACTTTATCTATTCTGAAATTAGGTGTAATCATGCTGGAAGAGTGTGTTAGTGCCAATGATTCCTCATGATACATATATCATCTGGCCCTGTCCTATCTTTATTTTTCTCCCAGATCTGTAAAACCACTTGCATGCTGTCAATTAACTCAGTTTTAGCCTTGGAAAAGTGCCATGCCTGTACTTAAATGAATAAATACAGTCATGCACTGTTGCATTTAATGTACAGGTACTAAGGCTGCTGGGATGTAACTACCTATAAAGGCATTTACTTCTCGTAGTATCAAACATTCATTTATTTTTACTTGTCAATTCTCCTTTAAGTACTAATCATGATGTTTCTTATATAAGTACCTCTGAGCACATTAACTGCCTGCAGCTGTAGACTCAACATCTCCAGCTGCTGACTCTTGTTGATGGAAAAAGAACAGTAGCTAATAGCATTCCTGTTGCCAGAGACAGCTCCTTTTAAATATTGGACAACTTCCTTTTTCATGTTTTCCATTTTCTGTCCTGCTTCTTAAGGAAAAAATCCCTTGTTGGGAGCATAAATTAAGAATACTAATCTATACTTCCATCTCTATGAAAACAGGGAAACATCATATTTTAATTCACATATAATATGATCTACACACTTCTTCACCCAGCAGCACAAGATTGCAACTTTATATTGCTTGTATTCAACCATTCTGTTGTTACAGTATAAACCCTGAATACATTACAGCCAAGAAAAGTACGTTCTTAACTTTTTAATATCATTAGCATAAACTGCTACCATCCTCACAAGTAAAATACCTCTGCATTCTTTACAGCACTGCTTTACAACATAACATGCAGATCTGATGCTCTCTTTAATGTCCATTCCTCAATGTATGGGTCTCTGATCCTGCTTCAACCACTTCTAAGCTTTGAATCTGGTGCTCAGGACCCTTCCCTTACCCACAATCCCTGTGTAAAGAGAGTGAGCTACCTCATATATCTCATTTGCCTCCAAAACCTTTGGCTGGATCCTGGTGCTTTGGAATGTTTTATCTGAAAATTCTTCAGAAAGAAAGCACTTATCTTTATGAGGATGACCTCTTTATTACTTTTTTGTATTCCCCCTCTTTCTGTAGTGGTTTCTGATTATTGTTTCCCTAGCTTTTTGATCTTTTTTCCATTGTGTGTCTCTCTGTCACTCCTTAATGGGGCTTAATTAAAAAAAAGCATACCTTTCCTTCTTTAGGGTAATTTTTGCTTTAAGGGTTACCTCTTTTGTCAGTGTTGTTAACGTTTCTCTCATCCATGGGGATGGCAGATAAGCTCTCCAGATTTAAAAAGTGTACAGCTTGCTCTCACATACCAAATTCTGATGCAGATGGTAAGTGTGTATACTGTTTAGGGTCTTCACACCTGGACATCTCCTGCTCCATATCCTAGACATTTGGTTACATGGCCATTAATGAGAAATAAAATGAGCTTTTTCTAAAGGAGAAATGCACAGGAAAAAAAACCTTCTGGACAAGGAGAGTCTGCTGCTTCTTCTCCTTCTTCATCTTCTTCAATAAATGGTCTGATACAGCCAAAGAAAAGCAAAGGAATTTAGACAAAGAAAAAAAGATGTGAAAGTCGGCTAAGAAGAGATCTCTGGATCTGATACATGCCTCTGGTCCAGTGCCTAAGATTTCAAGACCTTTAGAGCTAAAGCTGTTTTTGGATTTGATAGTTTTCGGATTCCATACACTTCCTAGATTTTCTCCAGATCTTATCCCATCAAGGCTCTGGTCTCCCATATTACTGGACAGACCTTATTATCCCTCTAGGCCACCTTCCTCCTCTTCTTCGCTTTGGTCAGCTAGGTATTCTCGGAGCCTTACTGAAGCCCATGTGGACAGGATGATGAGATTCCTTTAGACCTAAATCCAATTGACAGTCCTCCCAGCTCTGACCACTGTCAGATCTGGAGAACCATTTCTTCCCTCACAGTTTAATGGCTTCTTCTCTGATCTGACATCTGGGATTGGAGCCCTTGGATCTGACTCTTGCAAGTCAGCTCCAACCTGTTGGACCTGTCAGGCTTTTGGAACCAAATCATTGGCATCAACTTCAACAGGGTAGGATCAGATCGGAGGCCTTTAGACCCTTTCCTCTTAGTAGGAGCAATGGTGCTTGCTAGTTCAGCTCAAGTGTCAGCAACAGATCCCAGCTGAATGGTGTCTAGGATTGAACTACCTTTGGGAGTTTCAGCTCTGACAGTGAGGCTCCCTGGACCTGTGTCAAGCTTGGAATTTGAGGTTTTCAAAAGAGTTCTCTCTCAACCTAGAGAGAGGTCTACCCTTTCAGAGTCAAATCCAACCCTTCCCATAGGATTTCCCAGGGTCCACAACCTATTTTTCTTCTCCCATTAGTACAACCAGTTTCTGGGAGCCTTCAGTCTGTTCTCTCAGGAGAGAGACTGTCAGTTTCTGAGTCCTCTCCTGAGCAACCCACAGAAGAGGTACACAGGCAACACAGGTGTAAAAGGAGACACTTGGATTCCCCTGAGGAATTGCCTACCACCAACACTGATTTTGATGAGGGAGAAGGTTCTCCTGGATTCCCCCCTTGAGGATATCTCATTCAGAGAAATTCTGGAACTTCTCAGACACAAAGGGGGGTTGGTCCTCCCAAGTACCTTTTTCAGAGGAGTCGTTTTTTTCTTGAAGCTTTTGGTTCTGATGCATCTATTACTTGTGTAGTCCTCCAGCTGATGAGATAGTAGACCTAATCTCATCCCATGTGTGGAAGGAGCCAGACACAGCTGTGCCTATTTCCAAAAAGCCCAATGGGTGTTTATTTCCTACCAAAGACCATCCCCATTGGAGGAAGGGTCCCACAGTAGATTCTATAGTGGTGGTGGTGTTAGCCACTAAGAAAGAACCTGCAGAAGAAAGTTCCTCTGTCCATCCATTGATTAGGGAATCGTGCGCATTTTACAGATTTGGGAAGCACGTGCATCTACTTCTTTGGTTAAAGTGTTAAATTATTTTGCTCATGTTATTCATTTCTGGTGGGATTTGACAAAGGAAATCAACAAATCTCTCCCATGGACCTTGCCTGCAGAAAAAAGAAAATCCATTGATTCAGTGTTGGCTACCCTACAGTCATTATCCAATGCCTGTGTATGCCTTATTTCTAATGCCACAGAGGGTGCATCTAGAGCAGTTGACACAGTTATTTCCATAAGAAGGCATGCCTGGATACAGCCGGGTGACTTTGCGGAAAATTTCAAGTCATTCTTCATTAATGCCCCATATGATGGATCAACTCTTTTTGGTCCCAAGGTTAATGAGACTATCTCAAGAAGTAAGAAGGATGGTAAATCCCTATCTGTCATATGGGTCAGATTCTCTACCCCTCAAAGAACCTTCCACAAAAACCATAAGGGAGGACAGAGAATTTAGTTTCATAATTCCCAGGGCTTTGCATCTGATACTTCTGGAGAAAGAGTTCCCTGAGGCTTAGGAGGGAACTGTTATAAAGGACATTGCCCAAGGGACAGAGATGGCCTGCAAAACCAGGGCTTTAGAGGTCCTTTTCAGAGAAGCCTTTCCCATGCCCCTGAATGATGGCCTAACTGTCGCACTCTGGAGACAGTCAATAGGTGCTTCTCCCTGCACCCAGGACCTGGACGTCTATCACTCAAGACAAATGGGTGAAGATCATAACTAGAGGTCATTTTATTCCCTCTCAGACCCTTCCTCAGTGGCTGAAAAGAATTCCTGATATCCCACTCTCACATAGAGAAAAAGCCACTTCAGAAAAAAGGAGGCTAAAAGGAAACTGAGTCATCCAAGAGGCCTCTCCAAACCAAAGATGATGATGAATTTATTCAAGATTTTTTTCAGTGCCAAGAGTTTCCCCTTTGGTCTCATCACATCCCCAGGTATTTACCAAGTTAATGGGAGTAGTGGCAGCTCATCTACAACTGCAGGATTTCCAGGTATTCCTATACTTGGATGATTGGCTGATTACCACCCCTACGGTTCAAGACAGGGATTCCTTGCTCCAGACTTGGGGATTGCAGTGAATCTAAAAAAGTGCAAGTCATAACCAGTCCACTCACTAGAATTCATCGGAGCATTTTTAGACACACAAATTCAGATAGCAAAGCTCCTTCAAGCAAGAATTACATCTCTTCACCAACAAACCCAAAAAGTGTTATCTCACCAGAAGCAACCTGCAAGACTAATTCTTCACCTTCTGGGCTCCATGGCATCCTCTGTCACATTAGTGCCACTAGTCAGATTCTGCATACAAGTTCTTTAATGGACTCTGGCAGTTCAGTTAGTCAAGAAACCACCCATGTCTTCTACTGACACTGACATTTAAAGATCACACACACATTGCTGGCTAGAATCTCTGCATGTTATGTTGAGATGTCCTTTTATTCTTTCTTCCCTATCCCAAGCCACAGTGGCCTCAGATGCTCCCCAGCTGGGCTTGGGGGGGCTTTGTCTGGGAAAGATAGTCTAAGGCATAGTAATCTGAGCACAGGCTCTGTAATATCCTTCCATAAGACCTACCAAGTAAGAAGGTAGCTGGGTATGCTGTCCCATAAGTTGAGAAACAAACGAAAAAGACAACATCAGATATGATAGTTATGTACTCACCATAATGATAGATCTGTGCTGTCTGTTTCCACTATTCCTCAACTACTCACCCACCATCCCACTCCTTGTTTTTTGTATGCACAATTATTTTCTCATGTTCTCATTCCAAGATGGTACTAGCTGACCTTGCCCTGGCTCCTGAAGGTCTTTCCTTTATCTTTGACTCTCCTTTCACTGACTAACAGTGTTTAAGTCAGATAAGCTTTTTTTAAATTTTCAACGTTAGTCGCAAACTCAGTCTGCAGTAGCTCGCTCTCTTCATAGTGATTATAGGTAGGAGGAGGAGCCCAAGCACCAGATCCAAAGCTTACAAGTGGCTGAAGCCAGATTTAAGGATAGATCAAAGACCCATACATTGAGGAAGGATGGAAGCAGACCACACGTATCTGTTGCTATGGTGAGTACATAACCTTCATTTTTATCTCCAGATATTTATTGTACACATTGTACTTAGAACAAACACTTTTTTTTTACATTATTATTCCCTTCATTTCCCTCTAAACAATAATGACAAAGTGGGAATTATGCCTTAGAGTCCTTCCATCAGCTTAACACAGTCAACACACTTCCAGTCTTTTTTTAGACAGTAATACTTCTGAAGCACAGTTCTCACGTCCAAACTGGATTTTAAAACTCTTCCGTCTATTTTATACTTTCACATTATTGCTGATTATCTTCTTCCTCATCATCTTGCTCACCTAGCACTGGCCTCTGGGACAAGTCCAAGGCACTCCTGATTTTTTTCGTTAGTCTTGGACTTTTTTCTCTGCCACTCAGTTGTTTCCCTTTGGAACAATGGAAAGGGTTTCACTAGCAAGTTCTCTGTATGGGCTTTACTATTGTTAGTAGAATGCAAAGCAGAGCCCAATTCAGTTTGCTGAGCCACTCTTTGCTGTGTAGTTTTGTTTTTTTTTTTTTTTATTTATTTCCTACAGGAAAAATATTTTAAAAAAGATGTAGCAACTTAAATCTCACAGCTGCTTCTCAACGTCCCCCAGTTGCAGGGATAAACTCACTGTTCTTCCTAATTTACAGAGAATAATCATTTTCCACAAACACTTCTGTGTCCCCAATTTTCACAGTTGTCCCCAGTTGCAGGGATAAACTTAGTTCTGTTCCTAATTTACAGTGAATAATCATTTTCCCAATTACTGCTGTGTCCCCAATTTTTAATATTTTTTCATCTGTCACAGTTTTGTCTGCTGGCTTGTGTACATATTTACTAATTAAGATCTTGGCTGTTTTCTTGTGGCCAGACTTAGAGCATGTACAAGGTGTGCTTTTTCAGTTAACAAATCCTGCTGTGAAATACAAGTCCAGTTGCGTATTTGTGCTTTCAAAAAATTGATGCAATCTGTTCCTTCTAGTATCTCTAGTTTAACAGAAAGTCGTAGTTTTTTTTTCTATATGATCTGTCTTCTAATTATACTATTTTTTGAAACATTTCTTCTTATGAAGCTTCATATTCACAGTCTTTCCTTCATTTTTGCAGTTTTATTAACTCATTTCAATAATTAGTTAAAGCTGCTTCTATTCTTTCCGGCCTGCTGTCATTTGACTTTATATATTCCTCCAGTGTGTCTCACTTATTTTAAAACACATCTGAATGCATTTGATTTACTTTTTCCTTAAAATTACTGGAAGCCATCTTCTGAACCAAAGCTGAAACCTGAACTACATTTTGCTGAACATCTGCAAGGCTACTCCCACCAGTGTTTTTTTTTCTTCTTTTCTAGTTCATTTTCTCTAACTTTATTCAGATTTAATGATGTTCTTCGTGTTTCACAGTTGCAGTCATCACACTCTCTTATCCTCTCTGCAGGCTCGCCATGACCCTTTGGCACACGGCCTCAGCCATGCAGCTACACCTGCTAGCACAATTCCTGCCAGGCTCTTTAAACTCTCTGGCAGAAAACTTAAGCAGAAACCTGCTAGACCCACATGAGTGGCAGCTAGACCACAGCACCTTCAACCTTGTAACCCAGAAATGGGGTACCCTGAAGGTCGACCTGTTTGCCTCCCACTCCAATCATCAGCTCAGAAAATTCTGTACCAGGAAACCTCACAGCAAGCCCTGTAAAGTAGATGCCTTATCATTCCAGTGGGTGAACCTCTCTGTCTGTGCATTTCCCCCTCTACCACTCATATCAAGGGTACTGCTCAAAATAAGGGAGGAAAAGCCGAGGTCAATCCTTATTGCCCCAGACTGGCCACACCAGTACTGGTACCCACTGATGTGCAGCATGCCACCCCTTCCACCATGGCACTTACTTCAGATCCCTACACTCTTGACCCAGGGGAATGGAGGACTCATGCATCCCCAATTGCAGACCCTCAACCTGGTAGCCTGGCTTATACCCTGACCACCCCTCAAGCTGCCAGCCTAAGCAAACACGTTGTAGATGTTATACAGTTATACATGAGGCCAGGCACCCCAGCACTAGGAAATCCTATGCTGACAATGCTGCAGAGGTGGAGGTTGCTCTGGTGGAATGTGTCCTGATCCCCTTTGGGGGGTAGTTTCCCATGCTGTCTGTAGCAGAAATGGATGCAGTGTGCTATCCATTTAGAGATTGTTTGTTTGGATATGGCCTTGCCCTCTGCTCCTGCTGTGAAACTGACTAGCAATTGATCAGTTTTTCTGAAAGATTTAGTCTTGTCCAGATAGAGTTTGAGCTGTCTGTGCCCATCTAGAGAGTGCAGAATCCTTTCCCCCTTGTTTTGTGGGTTAGGGAAGAAGGTGGGCAAATGTATGGATTGGTTGAGAGCCACACTGGATATCACTTTAGACATGAAGGATGGGTTAGCCCTGAGTGAGACTCTGTCCGCATGGAAAATGATGAAGGGCTCTACAGCCATGAGTGCTTGTAGCTCTGATACTCTTCTAGCTGAAGTGATGGCCAGAAGCAAAACTGTTTTCCAAGACAGAAATTTTAATTCTGCTTAAGCTGCAGGTTCAAAGGGGGGGGGGGGTGAGCTTTTCCAACACAAAGTTAAGGTCCTAAGCTGGGATAGGAGCTCTTCTGGGTGGCCTTAAATTGTTAGCCCTTCTTAGGAACTGTTTGATGAGAGGGTGTGAGAAGAGAGGAGGCTCTGTGCTGTAATGGACAGAGATGACAGAGGCATGAATTTTAGTAGAAGAGAAGGATAGACTCCTGTGTAGTAGGTTTGCCAGGTAATCCAGGATGAGAGGTAGGGAGGGCTGTGCCGTTCCGGCTCCCTTAGCCTGGATCCAGATGCAAAACCTTTTCCACTTGTCAGCATAGGATTTCCTAGTGCTGGGGTGCCTGGCCTCATGTATAACATCTAGAACTTGTTTGCTTAGGTTGGCAGCTTGAGGGGTGGTCAGGGAATAAACCAGGCTGCCAGGTTGAGGGTCTGCAATTGGGGATGCATGAATTCTCCATTCCCCTGGGTCAGGAGTTCTGAGGTAGGTGCCATGGTACAATGTAAATGAACCAGTTGTAGTAAACCACCAAGAACTCTGTTCTGTAGTCATGAAAATAATAAGTCCACAATAGTAGAAACGTTTTATTATACAGTCTTATTTAATAGATGTTACTATGTTGAGCTAATGTTAGAATTTTTGTCTGATGTTAATACATTCAGGAAAGTAAACTTTATGGATGTTAAGAACTTGATAGCTGATGTGAACATGTTTATTTATGATGCACAGTTGCAAGGAGACATTACTTTAGACCTATTTAATTATTTGACAGTACCTTGTCCATGAACACCAGTAATATATGGCATTCCAAAATTACACAAGTCCATATCCCAGCCCCCTATGAGACCCATAGTTTCAGGAAGGGGGTGGGTAACAGAGCCATTTTCTATGTATGTTCAGTGTGTTTTAAGCAAGTATTTACCACTCTGCAAGAGTTATATAAAAGACACAGGTGCTTTTCTGTCTAAACTGTATCAATGGTATAAGAATGAGGATGCAATAAGTGATATACTAATGGTCACACTTGACATAAGTTTCTTATTTACTGTAATTCCGAACAAATATGGTATTAATTCAATAAATTAGTTTTTATGTAAAAACACAGATATGACTGGAAGAGCTATAGAGAATATATGTAGTATGATAGAGATAGTATTAACTAAAAATGCATTTCTCTTTGATGGTCAACCCTATTTGCAAATATCTGGTGTGGCCATGGGTATGCCAACATTACACTAAATGAATGGGAAAGCGATTTTGTATATAGTGATAGAAATGAATTTAAGGATAGTGTCCTGTTTTATCAGTGTTTTGTAGATGATTGCTTTCTAATTTGGAAAGGTAATGAGGAGAATTTGAAAAAAAATGTTGAGTATTTAAATACTACTACATCTTTTCTTAAGTTTACAATGAGTTCTAGAGAAAAACTATCCTATCTTGATGTACAATTGACAAACGACTCTGGAATAATAAAAACATGTGTATAATAAGGAAATACAAGTTAATAAATATACACATGCTAATAGTATGCATGCTAGGCATGTTTGTCATGGGATAGTAAAGGTGCAATTTTTAAGGATAAGTAGATTAAATACAGACAATGACAAATGTGTAGAACAAATGAGGCAGTTGATGGATGATTTTATGAATAGAGGGCATAGAAAGGAAATGGTATTCGGAATAATGTCGGAAATTTTTAATAATAGAATGATAGTTGCTCCTCCTTATTTCAGTGATGTAGTGACAGAATTTTCACCTGTAAAGCCTACCGTAAAAATGAATTCTAAATTACGTTATGTAACAACATTTAATAGTATGACTGAGGACATAGAGAATATTATTAAACGTAATTGGCGAATACTAACTTCTATGCCAGAATTATTAAATATTTTGGGAGATAAGCCATACTTTACCTATAGGAATAGTATGAATCTTAGAAGGCAATTATGTTATAAAGATGTTAAGGTTGATACTACCACAACTTTTAGTGATAGATATGGCACTCTACCTTGTTACAACTGTAGTTGTTGTAATAGTATTTGCAACCTGTTAGTGTTTGAACACCCAAGAACCAACTATAAATTTAATATTAGACATTGAGCAATGTGCAGTACATGTCTAGTGGTTTACCTTGCTACATGTGTAAGATGTACATGTTTCTATGTAGGGAAGTGCTCAAGATGATAGAAAGATCGAATAATAGAGCACAGGTCAGACATAAAGAGGAATGTGTTAACAGATGCCTTAGCAAGACATGTAAATGAATATGGAAATACACATACTTTTAAATTTAAAGTATTAAAAGTCATTAAAAGGAATTTAAGAGGAGGTGATATAAATAATAGACTTGATATTGCTGAATATGGGTGGATTACTAGACTAGATGCTGATATGTTTCCCGGTTTGAACAATATGATAACTAAAAAGCCATATCTTGTGCAAAAGTAAATGCAGTACAAATGATATAAGAATGATTGTTTCCCCTTCTCCCCCCCCCCTTTTAAAGAATGTATATATATTTCTACTATTTTAGTTAATGAAATGTTTTATTTGACTTACAACTGTTAATTGATTTTGTTATTTTATTGGTTGGCTGTGTCATGTGCTATTATGCACTGAAGGGTATAAAATGTACTACATTTTAAATTAATTGTAATGATAACTGAGGAAGGGTGTTTCCCAAAAGCTTTTATCTTGTATAATAAAACATTTCTACTGTTGTGGACTTATTATTTTCATGACTACAGTAAGTGCCATGGTGGCAGGGGTGACAGGCTGTGCAGCAGTGGGTACCAGTGCTGACATGGCCAGTCTGGGGCAATCAGGATTGCCCTTGGCTTTTCCTCCCTTATTTTGAGCAGTACCCTTGATATAAGTGGTAGAGGGAGAAATTCATAGACCGAGAGATTCACCCACTGGAAGGATAGAGCATCTACTTTCCAGGGCTTGCTGTGAGGTTCCCTGGTGCAGAATTTTCTGTGCTGATGATTGGAGTGGGAGGCAAACAGGTCGACCTTCGGGGTGCCCCATTTCTGGGTTACAAGCTTGAAGGTGCTGTGGTCTAGCTGCCACTCATGTGGGTCTAGCACGTTTCTGCTTAAGTTGTCTGCCAGAGAGTTTAGAGAGCCTGGCAGGAATTGTGCTAGCAGGTGTAGCTGCATGGCTGAGGCCGTGTGCCAAAGGGCCATGGCGAGCCTGCAAAGGGAATAAGAGTGTGATGACTGCAACAGTGAATATGCTCAAACATCTAGATTTACGGTAAGTGTACACAACTGTACTTTTGCTGACATCCAGGTAGTGCCATAACTAGCTGAAACTGAATTTTACTGGGACAGCTCTAATCATCCTGTTGATCACTGTGCAACTGGAAGTCCTGTTTTTTTTTTCTTTCTTATAACTTGTTTTCAATTTTACTCTTTTTGTTACATCTTTATGTCCAGGTCTTCTTTATGGGTAATCTGTGGCTACCAATTCAGCGAACAAATGAAGTAAATAGTTTCATGGTAATCACAAAGAAAAGTGCATCTTTCAGTGAGTCAAGTCACCCAAGTTGGTGGATGCCTTGATAGAGTAGGAACTGAGTAACTACTACAGTTTTTTTTCTGAAAACACCCCTGAGAGCTTTGGCAACTAGTCATGACATATTTATTTATTTATTTTACAATTTGATAACCAGATGGGTGAGATGGTCCAGAGGCTCTTTTAAGTCACAATCAGGGTTTAAAATGTAGAAAGTATGCAGTAATTATTTATAAAAAACAATACAATACATCATTAAGCAGGAGGATAACAAGCTTAGAGCATTACAAGAGTCACTTGTGTTTGAGTGAGGACTAATAGATTTAGTTCACATTAGAGTATATTTACAGGGTTTACAATATATACAGTTACAGACAGATCATGCAGTATTTTTATATTGTTAAAACTTAAATTTGTAACATTGATTAGGTTTGGTCATAGTCAATGTTTAACGTGTATCATGGGAGCACTTACACCCAGCTTCTTGGAAAAGGAATTATTTAAGTGTTTTCTTGAAAGCACCCAATGTTTTATTACATTTTACATCAGGTGGTGGGTTGTTGCATGTTGCTGGTCATTGTTATTATGTTGTCTTATTATATTGGTTATTGGTTATTATATTGTCTGGAGAATGCTTTTTAACCAGTGGTCAATTTATAGCATGGTCTATCTGGGGTAATATAGGGCTCTTGACTGCCTCTCAAGAAGTCATTTTTTCCCTGAGTGATAGTATGCTAGGAAGCAAAACATTTTTGGCTATGGATATTCTAGCCGAGAGGGTTATGAGGTGAGATATACAATAGCATAACAAGAGGTTATGATACTGACTGGTTAACAAACATTGTAGGCAAAGTGATTTTATTAAGTTGTGACAAGTCAAAAGCACTCTGAACAAAAACTGGTCTGGAAGCAATTTAGTTATGGGAGATGCGCTTACTCCATGCAAGCTTCCTTGATTCACTACAGATGGACATTTCCAATTCCTATTTGTGTAGATATATCTCTAATAAGAGAGACACTTAAAGATAACCAGAAAATTATATTAGGAAATTGTGACTTAGTGAAAATACTTGGAGATAATCCATCTTTCACATATAAGAGAATGCAAAATGTGAAATCTATGTTAGAGATTCACCCCTCTACAATTGTAGTACAATATGGAACATTGGGTACATACAAATGTGGAAGGTGTAAACAGTGTAGATATATTATCAACACTTTGAATGTTTATGTTAATGCACTGAATTTAAACCTTTGGTTAAAGGATAGATATGACTGCAATTCGCAGGGGGTTGTGTACTTGGCAATGTGGGATTCCTATCCAAGTTATTATGTGGGAAAGACCATCAGGAAACTATTGTGGAGAATTTATGAACACACACTGGCAATTAGGAACAGAAATTTAAGTAACTGTTTAGCTAAATATTCATTAACCTGTTCCAGTTTTAAAAAAAATCCAGTTTTCTTTTCTTGATGTTGTCAGTCTTTAAGACTACTCAGGCAAGTACAATGTTATATTGGAATGCCGCAAATCCCAATGGCAAATTAAATTGCGTGTGGACAGAAGTCTGGGTTTGAACGAGTCTGTGAACGTGAAATGCTTTTTAGTAGCACAAAACTTATAAGACTTGACTATTCTATTTAGGATCTTAGTTGTTGACGTCTATTTTATTTATTCATATATATGTGTGTGTACACATATATATAATATGCTGTTTTTACATGTGCACTGTTTTCTTGGTGAAGTGGCATGGTAAAAGTTTTAAGTAACGTTTTAACATTGTATCATTGAGAAAATCCAGCTTGCTAAAGCATCACTTGATTGGTTTGTTATGGTCTTGTGATTTCATTAGTACTATTTTTAAATAATGGTGAGTGATTTAGAGTTTTAATTCTGAAGAAGTTCTTACTTAATTAAAAGATTGAAAGTGCTAAGTTAAAACCTACATCCGAGACTCATTTTTGTTTGCTTCCAGTAAAACTTTTGTTGGTTTGGTTTTTATGTACAAATAGCATAGTTTTAGTTGGTATAAAACTTTGGTGGTTATGTTTTCAGTATGCATTTTAAAATTGAGGAGTTAGTCTAGTGTTAGTCCTAGATATTTTTGCTGTGTTACATTAGGAATTCAGTCCCCTTTAGAGTCACTGAGCCCATGTTCTGATAAAGATTTGAATTTTTGTGGGTTAGCAAAGAGTAGAACATTAGTTTTAGTGGTATTCATTGATAGCCTGTTAGGTTGCAGCCAGATATACAAGTCTGAGAATTTGTGCTGAATATTTGTTTGTAGTGACTGATGATTTTTGTCTGTATATAGTAACAAAACATCATCTGCATAGATTATAATCTTCAAATTTGGAAGAGCAAACGAGAGGTAATTAATACCTAGGGAGAACAGTACTGGACCTAGTACTGAGCCTTATAGCACACCAATGTTAAATGTCCTAGCTTGTGAGTAGGATGTATGACTATAAACTTGAAAGGTTCTATCTTTTAGTTAGTTTTGAAACCAAGTAAAAGGATTGTCTCCAAAGTTTAGTCTTTTACTTTTGTACAAAATCAGGTTATGGTTAACTGTCTTAAACCCCCTAGTCGTAGTATACCAGCAGTTATAAGTCTGTTGTTCATATAAGTATAAATATGATCTGTTGCTGAGAGTAATGTCAGGCTACTAAAGGAGTTTCTGAACCTATGTTGTTGGTCTGAAAGTAGTTCATATCCAGCTGATATGTTTAAATAGTTGTTTATATAGGATGTTTTTCAAATTTTTTAGTTATGGGACATAGATTGGAGATTGGTCTGTAGTCTTTCATATTTGTAGGTATTTGTACTTTGGGTAACAAAATGATAATAGCATGCGTAAAGGGAGCAGAGATCATGGTAGTGGTGAAGAACAAGTTAAAGTTGTAAGTAAGGGGGTTAGCTATTTTGTCTGCTGCAAGGCAACTTTTGTAGGGGGTATCCATGGATACCCCCTACAGAAGTCACCACTGTAAAGCACTAAAACAGCTCAACTTGCTGGAACTCCCCCAGCCAGTCCTTTACAACCCATTTACATTAGCACATAAAATTATACACCATCCAGACAAAACTCCACCACTTCAAGTCTACTACAACCCTATAGTAGCAATAGGGTACTACGATCAAATAATAAATCCCTTCTCAAAGTAACTAAAGTAAACAATACAGCAGGAGCTTCTTTCCTTTCCTACTACATCACCAAAAAATGGAATTCCTTACCCATCAACATAGCATATAATAATTCCTTAGTACGCTTCAAAAGTTCACTAAAGACACACCAATTGTGTCAACCCTGGCTGGCTCAATATCCACGCCCCTGTTTATAAACCTGTTGATTTTTTACTTTTGTTATAGCTACTATCTTATGAACCTAGGTAAATTTGTTAAATATAAAAACATATCAGAAAAAACTTCTGTATATGCAAGTGTTCTAATGTTGATTGGCTCTGCTATATTACAAACTCTATATAAATTTTGCATTGATTGTTCATGTTGTAATTGCATAAAACTTGTAACTTATGTTCTCTATTTCTTATTAATGTTTACATGTTTTTGTCATACTTGATGTTCATTGTAATGAGTCGTAATTGTGGAGCTTTTCTCCTCGGACCTCTGCTGAAAAAGGACAAGTGTCCATTCAGACATTCCCAGTAACCAAATGTAAAATAAAATAAATTTAGGGTAAAGTTTAGCAGGATTTCTACCTGAAATGCTGTTTTAAGGGAGTTTTTTAGTTTGTTTAGTGGCAGTTGCTATAAAATGAAAGCCTAGTGCACATTCAGCTAAAGGGTATTGTTGTGCAGGTTTGAGATTAGTAGGCAAATTAGGAGTTTGTTATATTGTCTAAGGTTGAAGGAGGTAAGTTTTATAGAGGGTAGGAAAGTTTCTATCATGTTTATTTATTATTACTAAGACTATCTGACCTGATTGTCCCTGTGATGAGTTTTATTTCTTTCCAGAACTGTTTGGGATTAGAAGAGAAAGTAGCTTGTTTTTGCTGTTAGTAAATGTCTTTGGCCACATTCATAGTTATTCTTGTCGATCTTCTAAGGGAGAGGTAGTTGTTATGAAGGTTTAGATTAGATTGGTCTTTTTTTCCAGTCCTTCCAGGCTTTATTCCTATCCTTCATTTGCTGTATGATTTCTTGGGTAATCCAGGGGCATGTCTTTTCACCAAGTCATCTTTTTGTAACTGGATATAGGGTTTCTTGTATGTGGAATAGCATGTTGGTGAAGTATGAGAATGTGAGTGTGGGATCTTGAATGGCATATATGTGAAACCATTCTATGTTGTCTTGATATGAGTCAAGTTCAATGATTTTCTGTTGTGAAAAAGGGCAGCAGGTATTTGTGGAAGTCATCTTGTAGTTTTGTATGACTTGAAAGTGAAGACAGGGCAATGATCACTTAAGGTGTTTGGAAGTATGTTTATGTTCTTATGTTTCTGTTTTATATTAGTAATGATATGGTCAAGTGTAGTATAGTTTCCTGTTTGAATATTTGGCCTGGTAGGTTGTTTTACTAGCTGTTGCAATCCACAGGTAATAATTTTATTGAGCTTAGTGGTTTTAGGTTCTATTACATTGATGTTTAGGTCTCCCAGCATTATACTATTATGTTTAACACTCTGTGGAAGCATATCTTATATAATCTGTTGTACTAGGTTGAAACTAGAGGGAGGAAGATGTATACTGAAGATATATGAAGCTGAAGGTGGTTGCCAAGTTGGCATAGTTTCTAGTTGGGTCCTTTCTTGTCATTTGAACTGGAAGTTTTTGTTTTTTTTCATTACTGGAGAAGGAGCAAAATTTGATTAACAACATAGACCATCCTCCAAGTCTGCTGCATGTGTCATTTTGCTGTAGTATATGATAGTTTTCATATATATATATATATATATATATATATATATATATATATATATATATATAGATAGATAGATATAGATAGATATATAGATAGATATATAAAGGTAGGAGCTGTTTTTATCTCAGGTTTCTGAAAAAGCAACTGTATGTGGTTCTGTCATAAGCCAAGCTTCAAGTTGGGTCCATTTGCTATTCATGCACCATGGACTGATGCAAGGAATGTTCAGTACTTTTTTACTTATATTTGGAACTGAACTAGGATCTGTAGTGGTGGCACTATGAACTGGACCAGAGTTTAGATGTATATCCCCAACTACTTTTAATTTGCAGGCTAAGTAGTATAATTTGTAGAGGAAATGTTTGAGCTTGTTGTGGGGGGGGGGGGTAACTTATAGTGGTGGAGTTCTGTGATATATCATTGTTTTTGTTGCATATGTTAGATGGCACAGACATTTGAAGCTATGAGCTGTATGGTTAATTCTGAGATAGATGACTGTTATAATTTGGTGATTAGAGGTAGGAAAGGTATATATAAGAAGAGATAGAAGAGAAAGTAAAGAGATTAGAGGGGTCTGTATTACGTTATCAAAAAACATGTTCATCAAACACGTATTCGTCAACCAGTAAACAGCAAAAACACTAATCTCCGAATGGCCACTTCAGTGAATTTTTTCCCAGGGGAAAAAAATGCTTGGCCATCAAGGATTTGCCGTTTTCTTCACTGTAGTGCAATCTCACAGTTGGTATTTAGTTAGGGGTGTGTGGGGGTGAAGCCCCCCACTTTATAGGGTTTGAAAGTTGTTTTGTTTGTGTTTGGCCAAGCAGTTTTTTTCCCCTGGAAAAAATTTGCTGACATGGATGTAAAGTGACCCAAGTAGTGAGAAGGTAGATAGGAATTTTGTTTTTTTCATTATTGCAGTGTGTGAGCTAAAGTAGTCTGCATGTTCTCCCTGTGGTCATGTGGGTTTCCTCCGGGTGCTCTGGTTTCCTCCCACATCCCAAAGACATGCAGTAGGTGGATTGGACACTCTAAATTGACCCTAGGTGTGAGTGTGTGTGTGTATGCCTTCTGTGGAAGGTTGGGTGCCAGGCTGGCAACTCAACACCGTAAAACTCCACTGCCAATCATGAGCAGACAGATGATCCACTGTGGCAACCCCTAACCAGGAAAAGCTGAAAGAAGAAGAAGAAGAAGCAGTGTGTGAGCTAAAGTAGCTATTTTAATTTTTTTTATGAGTAGAAAAAGCATTTGAAAGAGGAGAGCAAGTATATATAGTGAGGAATTGGATGAAGCACTTTATAAAGCAGAAAACAGTGTGTAATTGGATAGAGATGTATGGATAGTAATAAAGGAAATAGGATTGTATTCAACAGTCTGCAATGAGGTCTGGTTTAAGAAAGTGTAAACTAGATGATATGGGGTGGGTGGGAATGGGGGTAGGGTGATATAGTGGGGTTGATCCCCAACTCAGACTTCAAATCTGGGGGTAGGGTGATATACTGGGGTTGATCTTGAACTACTCCAACCTATCAGCCAAGCTGATTTTCCCAGGGTAGTAAGCAAAAGATGGGGCAAAAAACAGGAAGACAATAGGATTTATCTGCCTAAAGGAAGGGGTTTGAGAAACAGAGGAAACACTAGAGCATGTAGGTCGATGAAATAAGTGTGACAATGAATACAGCAGGAAAAGAACAAGTTTAGAGAGGGGATTGTAAACAGTCAGGGAAAGTTAGAAAGACTATAATTCAGCAGACACCAATGCAGAATAACACAGTTTTTGTTCTGGACCAAACTTTATGGTTGTACATCTAATTTAAGAACGATACTTAAAATTAATTTTTATCACATATATTGAATAGTGCCTTTCAGATTATGTAAATATTCACCTTACTTGCACATTAAAATTGGAGAGGAGTCTTCAGCATTCTTTAACTAAGGCTAGGTTAGTAGGATCCTAAGATGAATGTAGTGAACACAGTTGAAAGACTACTTCCTTGTGTAACCTTATGGATTGCAGATTCCCATGGTGCCACCAAGATTAGGAGATAGGTGAAAGGAAATAGGAGAGCCACACTGGGTGGCTGATAATGAACTAATCTTATTGAAGACTAGAGTAAAACTGGATGTTAATCATTTACACTGCCTCAGTGGCATATGGGTTCTGTGATTGAATATAATCTTATAGTGGCAGCTTTCCAGACCATGGAATTCCCTCCTTTGACTGAGTGTGATAGCGGATTGGCTAAGTGCCTCCCATCAAGACAAGCCTAACCCTTTTTTTTAAACACCTTTATTAAATTATCACTTAAGACAGACATACAGTACATTAACAGAAACCATTTTCCCATTTAACTACAATATACATATTTACAATATACATAGATTTTCTTTGCTACTATCATCAGTCCAGCATTACAAAAAGTTGTTGAATTCCTGCCTTCCCTTAAACCTCACTCCTCCTCCTGAGCATTATTATGCATGTATTGTTCCCACAATTTCCATTTACTTCTATGAATTTGCTCCTTCCCTTTTCTAAAGATCCCTCTTCCAGTTCTTTTACCTCTTTTATAATATTCAAAACATCAAACACAGTTGGTGTAGACTTTGATTTCCATTTTCTAGTAGTTGCTTTTTTTTCCAGCCAACAGAATTAAACTTAATAAGACCTTACTATGTCTAGACCATTCAGATCCTGAATCCCAAATCAAAGGAATCATTTCCTTTCAGCCATTTGCTCACCCAGTGTTTCTGATAGAGTAATCTGTATAACATTTTTAAAAGTCTGCCAACTCATTACACTCTCAAAACATATGTTTCCAAGTAGATATTTCTTCTCCATCACACCTTGTGAACATTCAATAGTTACCAGAGGAAAAATTCTTTGCTGTCTGCTTGGGGGTATAAAATACCAATGCAAACATTTCCAAGCAACTATAATAAGCCTTCTGGACTTGGTTACATATTTTGGAGCCATACATATGTCTTCCCATTGTTTTCTTGTAAATTGCTTTTTCAGTCTTTTCTAACCTCCTCTGATTGATTCTTATAGTTATCATGGAATATTTTATCTGCCGTACCAATTATCCCTTTTTAACAGATGCTTCTGTTCTAGATTCAACTAAAAACTCTACCAGAGCAGGTCTTTCACTTAAAATTCCCCTATTCCTTTCTCTTTGCCTGTACTCTGAGATCAAGCCTTGGTAGAGAAGGCAGTCTCTAGCCTGCAGTACAAATGTTTTCTTGGCCTTATCCCACTCTATTACCTTTCCTGCTTGAGTTATTTGCTCTCAATATCTTGGTTCTTTTGCCAGATTTCTCCAGGAAATTCCAACCCCCTCTTGCCTATTTTCTGTACCCCTATTTGCAGTCATCCCCCATATTCTGCAGAAATTTAACCTTTGCCAGCCCCTTTAAATGATTAATTTTCTTAACCATATTTTCTGTCTTATTTATTTTAAGCTCCATTTTCATTTTATTCCACTCACTAGCTATTCTTTCTGAAGAAATTTATATCTTCCCTAATAACTCTCAGATAATTTCCACTACCCATTCCTCACATTCCTCCCTTTTTAATAGGTAGGTATGAAAGTGGCATTATCTCATTTTTATCTTGCTTTTATATTTTAATTTTAATTGGTGCATGATCTGAAAATGTATTGGATGTGTGTCAAAGCTTTCAATTACATGCATATGCTCCTGTGAAATATAATTTTTGCCTAGTCTTGCCCTGTTATTATATCTTGGGGAATAATATGTAAGTTGTGTCCAATTTACTACTAGTGAAGTTGTCTTCCATACTGTATATTTCCATAGGCTGCGGTGGTGCAGCAGTAGAATTGTTGCCTCCCAGCAAGAGGTTCTCCCGTTCGATTCTTGGCTGGAGTGCGTGGAGTGCCTTCTGTATGCCCTCTTCGTGGTTGGGTGGCATTCAAAAGACATGCGTAAATGGGTGTGCCTTCGTTGAAGGTTGGACGTTGAGCTGGCACCTCGGTGTTCGTGAAAATCTACTGCCAGTCATTAGCGGACCGGAGTTCCGCTGTGGGGACCCCTAACCGGGAAAAGCCAAAAGACAAACAACCACCACCGTATATTTCCATAAATGTATTCTTTTCTCATGTTTTTTGTTCTAGGCCCTCTGATACTTCCACACTATTGTAAATCAAGTTCCAGTCCATGCCTTTAAGTAATATTCCCTGCTGAAAGTTGCTTATTTCTTCCAACATTTCCTCAAGGTCCACAATTTCAGTTTTTAGTCAAATATAAATACATGCCAGTGTAATCCTCCTCCCTTGCCAATAGCCCTACTAACTCAAATCAACCATTGTTGTCTTTTTTCTCTTTTAAAGTTATTGGAGCACCTTAAGCAGTCAGTACTATTACTCCACATTTCCTTTTTACTTGACATTCTAATGAATATCCATTCTGAAATCCTTTCATTGTCAAATTCACATGCTCATTTCTTTCTAAATGCATCTCCTGCAGCATTGCTGTTTGCGCTCACTCTGCATTTCTTATTATAATTCAACACTATTTGTCTGTACGTGTAATGTAATTTACATTCTATGATATTGTGAACAGAGTAGCTATTATGATAAAAAGCTGTTTCCACTTACACATTCAGAAATGATCATGTGTTATATTTCCAGCTTTTGTCTTGCATGCATACACTGTTTGACAAGCTGATGCTTTATACAGTTGTTTCTTCTCATCTCCATTTGAACTTGTCACATAAGAGCTAAGGTTACCTATGCTAATGCATATGTTACAGCTGTGTTCCCACTTGCACTAATTGCTGTCTGTTGTTTTCTTATCTCTTCCCCCTCCCAGATGTGAGATACAGCTTGCATGCTTTCAGAAAACATTAACTTTTAGCCCTAAGAAAAAGTGCACTGGCTACCTTTAAATCAAACTAAATTATGCTCTGTTCTATTAAATGCATTAAAGTACTAAGGTTGCTGAGAAGGCTAGTCTCTCTAATTCATTTTCTGTAATTTCAGGTTTTATTTTTCAGTGAAAGGCTTGTCAATGCATCTTTAAATTTTGCATTTTCCCCTCAGCAAAGAATGCTAAGAGAACCCTCAAAATTAATTACTTGAACCTGTAGACACCTTGTTACAATTTAAAAGTAGTTAGCAGTGAGAAAAAAGCTTAACATCTTGCAGATCAATGAAGAAGAAATATTTGTAAATTTAATTCCGAACAGAATGTACAGAATTCCCCTAGCGAACTGCTTTTACCTACAGACTTCTTGACTCACACTGAACAATTGCTAATAAAAAAGTTACATATTTACAGATACAAGAAGCTCAGCATTTTTCATGACTTTCATCATTTTGTCTTATTTTTCAAGCCTATTTATGTACAAAGAAAAACAAACTAATTTATACCTTAAGTCAAGGACATTAATCTAGATATATCCACTCTTGTAAAAACAAGGGAAAGTATAATTTTAGTTCTAAATGTAATCAGTAAACTTTTTTCCCTTACCCCACTCCACCCTAGCAGCCTAGGATTATATTAACTGGGTCTATATTATATTGTCGCACGCTTACAAAAGTGAACAATAATTAATTGACCCCACGTAAGCGAAAGCTTACAACATCAAAACCTTGGAAAAAAATCACTGTACCAGAATAAAAAAAAAAACTACTTTAAAACATTACATAATGTGAGGGGCTTCACACCCCTTGACGTGGGGGGCTGTGCCGCCCACACCCCCCTTCTTAAATATACCAACTCTGAGATCGCACTACAGTGCTGAAAATGACAAAGTAAAGAAATCAGCCAAGCGAATTCTTTCCCAGGGAAAGAATTCACTGAAAAGCCACTTCACTATTTTGCCTTTTCGCTTTTTTTTGGTTCGATCAAGACACATTCGACAAACTGCATCTGCGATCTCGTAATAGGGAACCTATTAACTTAAACTTTCTTCTTTTCAGCCTTTCTTCTCTTGTACTGTAAAAACTATCATTCTTACAACTAAAAATGAACTTGTTTTACTTTAATATCCTTTACACACACAGCAGTTAACAAAAGACTCACCCAACACACTTTAAATACCTCTGACTGAACACTGTACAAAACTGCTTTACAAAATGTGTAGTTTATATCATGAAAATGTTTTATACAAATACTAATAAGAACAAAACTTGTTTTACTTAGTTATTTTTTCCCCTTTAATGTCTTTCTAAACATTAGACATAACGTGGGATATATACTCTCCAATCCACCCACAACTTTAACAAAATTAACAAAAGTTCGGTCTTTTCTCAGCCTCTTATTGCAGAGCCTTATTTTATAAATGTGATTGATGCTTTATAATCAAACATTTATTCACTAGTTTCAGTGTTGTTGATCTTCATCCTGATCATCAACATCTCACAGCACTAGACTCTGGTTCAAGTCAATTCCTGTGATTTTGTTTTTCCGTCTCTGTTTTCTTTGGAACATTGGAAAGATTTCACTTGGAAAATCTGCCTGAGGATTATTGTCAGAAGAATGAAAAGCAGAGTCCCCTTCTGCTTGGTGGCTAACTTAGCCTGTCACGCATGAAAAGTATATTTGATCCTCCAGGGAAAAAGTACTCTGAAGACAGGATATATTTGGTTCTGTTCTGCCTGGTGTAAAGTGAATAATCATTTTAGAAAAACTCTACTGTCTCTAATTTTTAGTACTTTTCCATTCTGCTAGAATTTTGTCAGGATCAGCTCTTCTTTTGGTATGACTTCATCTTTACTAAAGTAGGTTTTGGCCAGTTACTCATGGCCAGGTTTAGAGCACACACTCAATGTGCTCTTTCTATTAACAAATCCTGCTGTGGAACACCAGTCCAATTGCTTAGTTGTTGTGCTTTCATAAAATTAATATAGTCTGGTACAGCAGAAAAATCTTAGATTTTCTCTGCCTGCTCTGTCTTCTATCTATAATTTTTTGAAACAGCTCTTCATAAGAAGCCTCAGTCAGCCTTTTCTTCATTTCAGCCTCTGATTTTGCAGTTTTATCAGTTCATCAGACTGGTTAGTTAAAGTTTCTTATATTTTCCAACCTTTTGTTATGTGAAGTGCTATATTTCTTCAGCATTTCATTTATTTTAATCACCTCTGAGTACATTTGATTTATTTTCCCCTCTAGATTACTGGAAGCCATCTCTTGAACCAAAGCTGAAGCTTGAACACTTTTACCTGAACAACTACAGGATCCTTCCCATCCAATGTTTTCTCTACACCTTTTCAGGTTGACTTTCTTTCTGATTCTCCAGATTTTTTTGCTGTTATCTAGCCAGTATAGGTACTAGCCAATAAATGAACCCAAAGAACAGTTTCATTGCACTCCTTTTTCTAATTTTTTTGTTTTTGTACTGAGCAAGCTAAAATTAAATGCTTGACAAGTGTGCTGCCATCCTGGAAGGTCCTTATAATTATTCTTCAGTTCAATGGGTACTTTCCAAAACATGGATGTCAAGGGTTCTCCTCCATACTTTTCCAAGTTCCTAAAAAGAATGCTACAAGATAAATTCTAGATTTATCAAAGTTGTGCATGTCTATAAGCACAAAGCCATTGTGGATAGTAACCTTGAAAGCCCTTCTGTCATTCATATAATAGAGTTTTTGAAATGGCAACTCTGGAGGCAGAAGATGCCTGATTACATGCCCTGATAAGACTATCTCTCAAAAAATGTCAGTTAGCTTAGCTTCACTTCCAGTTTTTATCTCTGCCATTTGGGCTATCTGCAGCCCCCAGGTTATTTTACAGAAGTTTAGATTCAATGCTTGCATAGCTCAGGAAAGAAAATCTAACTATTTTCCATTAATTGGCACCTCTTAATAGCATAGACAATAAATTTGGTACTGCAGTGTACAAGTCTAATTGTAATGTAGATTTTATCATTAACAAGTTACAAAAAACATCCCTGAAACCTCCACTGTCAGTAACCTTTTAGAAGCAGCCATATACTCTGCAGGTTAAGGTATTTCATACCAAAGAAAAGTAAACAGATTTGTACACTCCTGAAAGGCTTTTTTCAATAACAAGTCATAACAGTAGGACAGTTCCTAAAGGCTTTGGGTAACATATCAAACTGCATCCTCTTCATTCCATCTGCAAGGCTACACATAACAAAAACACCATGAGTTCTTAGAAGCATCTGGAACCAGTCCAAATACTCCCTAGAGATATCAGTCCCACTTATCAGTTCTGTGAAGAAAGGGCTGTTATGCTGGACAGTTTTGCAAAACTTATGCAGAAGAATGACCCTGCTTGCCCTATTAACCAGTAACGTCTAATGTCAAGCTGCCCACATTGTACTTGCTGAACCCATTTCAGCAACCTGTCAGTCCTGGGTAACTGGTAATATGAAGCTTCTTTGTATTAGAATGAAAGAAATTAAAGTAATCTGCTGGGCCTTGTTAGCCTTTCTAGACAACATTCATCCAGGTTACCTACAAATCAGCACAGTGCAACAGTAATGCAGTATATCAGTAAACATGGAGGAACCAAAGCCAGCTGTACATTAAGACATAGATTTGGAATTCAGCTGTACAACACAACTTGCAGTTTTTTTGCAGTGCATGGCCTAGGTTTAAAGAACCATCTGACAGATTCTTTGAGTAGAAAGTTAACCTAGATTATAAATGGAATCAGGAGCCACAAACCTTTCAGGACATTGTATATATGTTGTGCACTGCAGAAGTGGACCTGTGTACCAGATACCTAAACAACCAGCTAAGTACCTTTTGCTCTATAATTCCTTGCAAGACATTGGAGAATCGGTGCTGTCTCTTTCCTCTGGTCTTTTTCCTCCAATTCAAGCATGCTATTACAAGCAAAATGAGATAAAGTCACTCTAATTCTGATAGTATGGCCTGAGCCATGACTTATGGTTCTGATAATCTTTTGTAACTAACAGGACTAGTGTCACAGGTATTAGAAATGCTTAGTGGGGTTGTCCAACTGTCCTACTGTGGAGTCAGCTGGGCGCCATCATTCCTTCTATGTATCTGCATTAAGGAAGGCAACCAGTGACAACCTGGAAAGAAAAATAATGCCATAGCGTACACAGTCCCATTTATTTTCCTTCTCCAGTCCCCTTGGTACCCATGGCTGGTATCTCAACCCATCAGTAACTAAGGGAAAGTAAGCATATGATCCACTTTTGTCTGTTTTCATCCATTTCAAACATATGGATTGTCTGATCCAACCAGATCCTACCTCAGCACTGACTCCGAAGCTTCTTTGGATCCAGAGCTCTGACTCCTCCCCTCCCCATAATTCCCTGGACTCCACCTTAGTTATCCAGATCTTGTTTGCCACCTGAAGTTATTGGACATGTGAAAGAGCTCTCCTTAGTGTGCTATATCCTTTTGTGGATCACAGGTAACTACTCCTACAGAGAGAGTTTTTCTCTCTCTTTCTTCTTTACTAAGTGTTTAGAGTAAATAGTAGCAGTTGTAGTGTGTTATAGTTATTTTTTGATTATTTATTTATTTTTTTACAGTTGCTACCTTTCTGTCCACTACATTTTTTGGGACTTTTGGCCAAACTCAAATGTAGTATTTAAAGAAGGGGGGGGGTCTGGTCTAATGGTCAAGCTGTTTACCTCATAAACTCAAGGTACAGGGTTTGAGCCTCGCCCTTGGAAGGGAAATTGGCTAGACTTAAAATGGTCCACAGAGGCAGCTAGCCTAATAATTACCTATGAACCTATAATAATAATATGGTTCTTAGTATAAAAAAAATGTGTAAAACAGGATCCAAGGACGACCAAAGAACTCCAGACTAAATCCATTTTTATTGTACAATTTGTAAAAGCATAAACACTTTCGTAGCAAAGCTACTTCATTAGATGCATAAAACAATTTAAAAAAATCAATCCATTAAATACTCTAGTTGAAAACTCATATGACTAACTAACTTTCTTAAAGACCTATGCCTTAAAATACACTCATTAAACAATGTGCACACATAAATGTATAGCCTTCTACAAATATAAAGCATCGTAAATTACTCTATACAGCATAAGTATATACATACATTTGTGCAAAACCATATATATATATATATATATATATATATATATATATATATATATATATATATACATACATACATAAATATGCACATATATACTAAAAGAATAAATATACAAAAAAATATAAAAAATATATATATAAAAACACTGTTATTGTGTATATTTGTACAATGATGGTTCAAGACAAAAGCCAGACTATTTTCTATTTAAAGGTCTGGCTTTAAGTTTAGGTCTCAAAGGTACTCAGTCATCCAGGCCATGGCCATAATCTCCATGTAATCTAACTATCCATTTGGCTTCTAATTGCTCAGTTTGATTCCTGATATCACCTTTCCTGATATTCTCATATATACATCCTATTACCATAAACTTAAAGATATGAGATGTATCTGTATGTACAGTGTGTTTAGATAAGGCACTAACTGGATCATCTTTACCTATATGGTAATAGTGTTCTTTAATCCTGTCTCTAAGTAATCTATCAGTCATACCAATATAAAATTTCATACAAACTGAGCAATAAACCAATTAAACCACCTGGGCACAGCTGCATGTTGCAGAGACATTGAAACTATATACTTTATTCTGGTCAGGATGATTACATTTACCTGTACTGTCAATGTATTTACAAACTTGACAATGTCCACATGCAGCAGTGCTTCCTTGGCTCATATTTGTGGGTACACGTCTAGGGTAACATAAACATCTCTTTAGGGACTTCATATTTTTATATACAAACCCTGGTCTAGTATCTACTATAGCTTTAATGTCATCATCTGTAGTCAGGATACCCCAGTGTTTCTCAATAATTTCTTTATATTGCTTAATGTCACTCGAATAAAACAAGCACACTTTTAATTTATTTTTCTGTACCTGCAAATTATCAGTGTATTTATCACCAGTAGAACCTAGCCTTACTAGTTCTTAAACCAGAGACTATTTCAATACTATCTTGCACATCTTTGTGCATATAGCCCCTGGTGGCAAAGGCATCCTTCAAGGAATCAGCTTGTCTAACAAATTCTGAATCTTTAACATTTACCCTTGAGTCTCTATACCCTTGGCTTCTAACCACACTTCTAAACACATATGGTGGATGCAAGCTTTCTTTAGAGAGAAAATTATTACAATGGCAGGACTTTCTATTTAATTCAGTTGTAATATAGTCATTAGTATCATAAATAACTCTAACATCTAGAAATTCTACAAATTCAGCTGAAATTTTATGGGAAAAAAATAAAAAAATGAGGTAGTATTATTGATATAAAAAATAAACCCATGTAAAGCTTCAGTGGGGCCTTCCTTCTACTTTTATTGAAAAACAACTGAGACTTGCTTTAAACACATGTCCACATATCTTAAGGGATACTCAACATTTCTTAAGCGATTTATTTTTATTTATGAACACTTATGACAAACAAGGTAAATCAGGTAGTTTGCATTTGGTGACTTTAGATGTCACTTCTCTCTTCACGGTTATTCCAAATAATGAAGGACTTGCATATTTAAACAATTTTTGGAGAGATTTACTAATTTTGATACTAGAAAAGTTGAGTTAATATGTGTATTATTGGATTGTGTTTTAAATAACAACATGTTTGTTTTTGGCAATGACTTCTATTGGCAGAAACATGGCGTAGCTATGGGCACATTTTGTGCCAATAGCTACACCAACATAGCCATGAGAATTTGGGAAGAGCAGTTTGTTTTTAAGGGACCTTTCACTAAGCATGTTATATTCTATTGTCAGTTTGTGGACAATATTCTTCTTTTATGGGAAGGCCCCATTGAAGTTTTACATGGGTTTATTTTTTATATCAATAATACCACCTCATTTTTGAATTTTTCCCATAAAATTTCAGCTGAGTTTGTAGAATTTCTAGATGTTAAAGTTATTGATGATACTAATGGCTATATTACAACTGAATTATATAGAAAGTCCTGCCATTGTAATCATTTTCTATATAAAGAAAGCATGCATCTACCGCATGTGTTTAGAAGTGTGGTTAGAAGCTAAGTGTATAGAGACTCAAGGCTAAATGTTAAAGATTCAGAATTTGTTAGACAAGCTGATTCCTTGAAGGATGCCTTTGCCACCAGGGGCTATATGCACAAAGATGTGCAAGATAGTATTGAAATGGTCTCTGGTTTAAGAACTAGTAAGGCTAGGCCCTACTTTGGTGAGAAATACACTGATAATTTGCAGGCACAGAAAAATAACAAATTAAAAGTGTGCTTGTTTTATTCGAGTGACATTAAGAATATAAAGAAATCATTGAGAAACACTGGGGTATCCTGACTACAGATGATGACATTAGAGCTATAGTAGATACTAGATCAGGGTTTGTATATAAAAATATGAAGTCCCTAAAGAGATGTTTGTTACCCTAGAAGTGTAACCACAAATTTGAGCCAAGGAAGCACTGCTGCATGTGAACATTGTAAAGTTTGTAAATACATTGATAGTGCAGGCAAATTTAATCATCCTGACCAGAATACAGTGTACAGTTTCAATGTCTTTGCAACATGCAGCTGTGCCCACCTGGTTTAATTGGTTTATTGCTCAGTTTGTATGAAATTTTATATTGGTATGACTGATAGATTACTTAGAGACAGGATTAAAGAACACTATTACCGTATAGGTAAAGATGATCCAGTTAGTGCCTTATCTAAACACACTGTAGATACAGATACATCTCATATCTTTAAGTTTATGATAATAGGAAGTATATATGAGAATATCAGTAAAGGTGATATCAGGAATCAAACTGAGCAATTAGAAGCCAAATGGATAGTTAGTTTATGTGGAGATTATGGCCATGGCCTGAATGACAAGAGTACCTTTGAGACCTTTAAATAAAAAATAGTCTGGCTTTTGTCTTGAACCATCATTGTATAAATATACACAATAATAGTGTTTTTTATATATATTTTTTTACATGTTTTTGTATATTTATTCTTTTAGTATATATGTGTATATTCATGTATATATATTTATATATATATATTTATATATATATATTTATATATATATATATATATATATATATATATATATATATATATATATATGGTTTTGCACAAATGTATGTATATACTTATGCTGTATAGAGTAATTTAAGATGGTTTGTATGTGTAGAAGGCTATACATTTATGTGTGTGCACATTGTTTAATGAGTGTATTTTAAGGCATAGGTCTTTAAGAAAGTTAATTAGTCATGTGATTTTTCAACTGAATATTTAATGGATTGATTTTTTAATTGTTTTATGCATCTGATGAAGTAGCTTTGCTATGAAAGTGCTTATGCTTTTATAATTTGTACAATAAAAATGGATTTAGTTTGGAGTTCTTTGGTCGTCCTTGGATCCTGTTTTACCTTTTTTGTACTTTACAATTTTTTTTGGTGAACCCATGTTCTGGTACTGGTTGGTAGTTGTTGTGTTTTACTTGATTCATAGTTCTTAGTATAGTTATTAGGACTGTGTATACTATATCACTTGATTTTCTATGTAGATTATTTTTCTCTGTATTTTTACGATATCCGAGTCCTCTGGATTCAAAAAAATATTCAGACTACAGTCATAAAGTCCCCAGCTCAGGATCCACACTCTACCTGCTCTACATGTGTATATTGCCTGGGCGCTGCCCATTTGGATGTGGGCTACCTGTCTTGCTCTGCCTTTAGTGCTAGGGCTCTTTAGACTAGAAGGGACAATTTGTTTCTTAAAGGGCTCCTTCCAGCATGGAAAGGGGCTCCTCCTTCAACCTCTGCTTCTTCCTCTTCAAAGAAGCAAGATAAGCCTAAACCTAAAGATAAGGGACAAGAGAAAGAAAAGGAGACAGATAAGGAAAAGGACAGAAGAAAGAAGGAAAAAAGGAAATTCTCCTATCAAAACTGCTAAAATGTGCTCTCCGGAGCCGACATCTTCACTCAGACCCAACCTGAAAAGTGCTTGCACATCAGATCCAAAGACTCCTTGGCTCTGATGTCCATCCCCAAGATCTAGACTCTTTCTGGATCCAGTGAGTCCCAAATTGCACTCCCTTATTCTTTAGAAAAGGAGATATTCCAGGCCACCATCAGTGGCATTGTCATCTTGTTCACCTTGAAGTTTCATGGAGCAAGATGGCAACAGGATGATGAGAAAGTTTTGGAGGATGCAAATCCCATTTGAGGTTATCCTGGTACTGTCCCCTGAGAATGTACTGAATACTGGTCATCGTATCCCTCCACTTCTTGAATCTGTACCAATCCACCCTTTGGGTTCTGTACTGTTGGATCCAACTGGAACCAGAGCACCTTTGTTGGCACGGGAGTTCTTCGACATGACAGCTTCCCTATTTCTGTTGACACCAATGGCATTGGATCAAGAGGAGTTTCTGAGCCAAAGCTACAGTGATGAGTTGCAGCAGGATAAGATTACACCAAGATTCTTGGAGCCATCCCACCCTCATTGAGCCTTGGCCATAGATAGCTCAAATTTGAGATTGGCTTCAGGGCCAGAAGTCATTGGTACAGAGGGTTCACTTTCTTCCTCAGATCTGAGGGGATCCTCAGTGCCAGTGGCAACTTTGGTCTTCAAAAGGGTTTTAGCAGGTTCCAGAGATTGTCTTCAACCAGTGCAGTTCCATCCAAACCTCATCTGGGGTTGGCTTCCTGTCCTCATAATCTTGTCAGACCGAGACCATTGCAAAGGCTTCCAAGGAGATCCGCTTTGTCAGTTCCCTTTCTAATTCAGTGCCTTCTGTTGCTGTCCCAGAAAGGCTCCACAAAAAGCCACTGTGCAAACTGAAGCACATAGACTGTTACCCAGAGTCATTCACTGAAGACACTGACTTAGAGGAAAGGGAGGGTTCCCCTCACTTACTCAGTGAAGCCATCACTTTTGGTGATATACTTGAATTGAGGAAGCAGAGAGGGGGTTGGTCTTCCCAAGACTCTCTGCCTGATGAGTCAGTGTTCTTGGAAGCCTTTGGTTCCAGGCCATCAATGTCCTGGTTGGTACCACCCATTGATATCCTGATCAATGTTATGACTGAATGGCCATGGAAGGACCCTGATGTGGTGAAAACCATCCCCAAATAAAGCAGATCACATCTGGGTTGCTCTTAAGGACACTGGAGTAAGGGTCCACCGGTAGATGCTGTGGTGATAGCAGCAACCACTAGGAAAGAGCTATCAGAAGAGAGTTCACCCCCATAACAGAGAGTTGAGTGATAGAAAGATTTGGGAAGTGGGCCTATGCATCAACAACTTTTGCCCTTAGATCAATGAATTATTTTGCACACCTAACCAGATTCCAGAGAGACTTGAGCAAAGAAGTCATCAAGTCCCTCTTGGGGATATTGCCTATGGATGTCCAGAAAATGGTTGACTCCCAGCTTTCTACCCTACAATCCACTTTAATGTGGCCATACAATTGTTCTGCAGCACAGCTGATGTGATGGCCAGAGCAGGCATTACTATGCGCAGCAATGCCTGAATGTGTCTTTGCGATTTTTCAGAAGATTTCAAGTTTCCTTTATAAATGCCCCCTACGACGGCTGAACTTTTTTGGGGGCTGAAAGTTAAAGATACACTCACCAAGACTCAACAGGGTGGCAAGACTCTCTCTATAGTGGGAATGCATGTCCCAACCCTGCAAAGATCCTTCTCTAGGAATCCGATATCAGGGAAGAAGTTGTGGTTCCATAAATCAGAGTTCTTATCACAGCTCATATCCAAAACCCATAAGTAATACAAAAAAACAACCACACACAGGAGGCAGGAAACTGCAAAGATTTTAATGTTGTCTGGTACCTCGGCTATACAAGCCTTCACAGGAATAAATTCATGACAATAAGCAGTATGTTTTATAAGAACATCAATTAAATAATCAATTAAGAATATTCAAAAAAGTTTTAAAGAACCATGGTACCTTCCATAGTCATACAATTACAAAGTGCGATTCATTACCAAATTCAAACCCCTAGGGGCAAGTCTGCCAAAATTCAATATAAATCTGCTTTCTAAGTTGAGTAACGTTTGAGAAAAATTTCCACTACTCTTACCGTCAGGTTTAGCTAATACACAGAAAAAGAATGACTCAATGACTCCCCCATGAATTGTATTAAAATGTTCAGAAATAGGGTTATCCAGCCTACAGTTCCTCACATCACCTATATGCTCAAGAATCCGTATTTTTAAATTATAATATTGGGTCTATGGTAAAACAGATTGGTATGTTCAAGTGTGGAAAGTGCAAAGTATTTTCAAAAGTGAAAAATCTATCAGGTGATGTAATAAATGGTGTAAAATATGTGGCTACAGATAGATTCAATTGTACTTCTTGTGGGGTGGTATATATTGTGGGTTGTGGTTGTACACCATCTAAATGGTATATTGGTCAAACAAAATGTAAAATAAAAATACGGATTCTTGAGCATATAGGTGATGTGAGGAACTGTAGGCTGGATAACCCTATTTCTGAACATTTTAATACAATTCATGAGGGAGTCATTGAGTCATTCTTTTTCTGTGTATTAGCTAAACCTGATGATAAGAGTAGTGGAAATTTTTCTCAAAAGTTACTTAACTTAGAAAGCAGATTTATATTGAATTTTGGCACACTTGCCCGTAGGGGTTTGAATTTGGAAATGAATCTCACTTTGTAATTGTATGACTATGGAAGGTACCATGGTTCTTTAAAACTTTTTTGAATATTCTTAATTGATTAATTATTTAATTGATGTTCTTATAAAACATACTGCTTATTGTCATGATTTTATTCCTGTGAAGGCTTGTATAGCTGAGGTACCAGAAGACATTAAAATATTTGCAGTTTCCTGGCTCCTGAGTGTGGTTGTTTTTTTTTTTTTTTTTCCTTATCACAGCTCCCCAGGTGGTAGACCTTCCCACGGCAGGGGGAAGATAATTCTAACATACAACACCCTAGATGCAGAGGAAGACTACATAAACAGAGCTTTTGCTGTTCTTTTGTGGAGAAAACCTATCAGTGCTCCTGAACAATTGCCCAACTGCTGCACTGTGGAGGCAGTTGGGGGTAGCTAGCTTTGCATCCTCAAGCCTGGCACAGCATAACTTAAGATTCTTGGGTGCTAAAGATAATTTCCTGAGGCTACTCAATTCCCTTTTCCCTTCCATGTTACAAAAAGAAAAAAGTATCTGATGACTCACCCATTCAGTTGGACGTAGCAGCCATAGAGATTTTAAAGCTGCTAGAATAAAGAATCATCTAACTATCCCTCAAGACCAGTTTGAATCCAGAGTCTATTTGAGGTTCTTTTTAATAACAATGAAAATGGGGGTCTCAGACACATTTTGGATCTCAGTCACCTAAACTAATAATTGAAAAAGACAAAATTCTGGTGGTCACAATTCAGTCCATTTTACCTCTGTTGAGGAAGGACAATTGGATGTGCTCCATAAATCTCTAGGACTCTTACTATCATATCAAAAGAGCAAGCACTCCAGGAGATTTCTCTGCTTCTGTCTGGGAGCCATCATTAACCAGTTCTGAGCACTGCCTTTTGGTCTCATCACGGCCCCCCAGGGTGTTCAACAAAATCATGGCAGTGGAAGCAACACACCTGTGTCTGCTGCTGATCCAAGTCTTCATGTATCTCAACAATTGGCTCCTAAGTGCTACATATGAGCATCTACTGCAGAGTCACCTGGATCAAGTGCTCCAATTATTATTGGACTTGGGGATAACCATGAATCTACCAAAGTGTTGCCTGACTCCAACCCAGAATATAGAGTTTATAAGATGCCACATGGATACCAACCTTCAACTAGTCAGCCTCTCCCAGCCCAGAGTTTGGTCACTTTGCCTCACAGCCAGACATGTTCTACATCATCCATCACCACCAGTGAGGTTAGTTCTGTGTCTTTAAGGCATCCACAATTTTGATGGTTTCTCCAGACGGATATTATATGAGAGTATTACAATGGCCTTGAGCAGTACAATAGTCTCAGTGTGTTCATCCTTTGCAGGCAAGGATTTGAATTACTCAACTTTGCAGACAACACACTGCTTGTGGGTAATGTCTCCAGTAATACCTGAGGGGCATCCTTTCCAATCAGATTCACTGGTAGCAGTAATAACCATGAACACCTTTCTTCTAGGGTGGGGAGAACTTTGAAGGGAGATTGCTCCATGGTAGATGGTTGTCGCTAGAGGTCAATCTTCACATCAGTGTCTTGGAGCTGAGGACAAGTCCTTCTGGTATTAAAGACATTCCAGGACCTCCTCTCCAAGCATGTGATTTCCATAAAGACGGACAACATGGCAGTGGTATGGTGCATCAAAACGCAAGGGGGAACATGTTCTTATCCTTTGTCGGGAGGCCATGAGAGTTTGGCAGTGGGCAATGTCTTCACACCGCTTTCTACTAGCAAAGCACATCCTGGGGTTAACCAATGTGTTAGCAGACAAATTGAGCATACCTTTCCTTGATGCCTCACAAGGGGACCCGCAATCTTACAGTAACACATTCAATCTTCAGTTGTTGGAGCCAAAACTCAGTTACAACTAACAATTATTCCTACCTACCCATAAGATTATTACTTTAACTTAGACAGATCAGAAACTCAAGTAGTAAGCAATATGACAACTTTATACCCATCAATCCTGCTATTTCTATCTATTACGGCTCACATAACCTCTTATCATACAGAACTTAACGCACAGTCTATGTACACTACCCCCTTTCCAGACGCACTACAATTAAAGACTACAAATTTATTAATAGCACCAACTATCTATAATCCCACAAACAAAAACCACGTGCCATTTACCTTAGTCACAGAACAATCTTATCCTAATGTTACACAGAAGTATGATAAGTTTATATCAAAATACTTAAAATTTATAGTTCACCTTGCATCACAGCTCATACTTGGTGGGGATATTCACCGCAACCCCCGCCCTCAAACCAATCCAGCTCATTTAAGTCTTCAAACCCCAACCCAGCACTAACAACTGTTAACTCTCCACAGAAAAGGTACTGACTTACTACTACTTAATATAAATCTCAGAAGCATCATGAACAAAATTCATGATTTGGATGCCACCCTTGCTCTATATACTCCATATATAACCCTTATAACAGAAACCTGGCTAAAACCAGACATCTCTAGCAAATAAATACTTCCCTCAGGATACAATAGGCTAGATAGACAACAGAAAAGAGGTGGTGGTATCACTTTCTATACAAAAACAATCTCAGTTTAGAAACTTTAGACCTAACCATCCCAAATTTTAATACCACTAAAATACTGTTTACTAAATTAACAATTAATCCAAAGAAACATCTGAACATAGTGGGAGCCTACATCCCACCTGGGAACAATATGACTACTTTAGAACATATCGTAAATTGGACAGCAACATCCCTCCCTCAGTAAACAATTATTTTATTTATTTATTTATTTATTTATCATTTGTTGACCGGGAAAGTCCGACTAGGTTCCACAGAGCCTGTTTTCAGCGGAGGCCCGGGGAGAAATGCTCCAGATGCATGTCTTTGGAAAGTGGGAGGAAACCAGAGTACCCGGAGGAAACCCACGCGAACACAGGGAGAACATGCAAACTCCACACAGAAGGCACCCCAGCCGAGAATTGAACTGGTGAACCTCTTGCTGTGAGGCAACAACGTTAACCGCTGCACCACTGTGCCGCCCTATTATAATGGGTGACTTTAATTTGGACTGGCTCTCCTGTAGCTCTGAAAAATCCCACTGACCACACTAGCTTACACGGTTTCTCACAAACAATCCAAATTTGTACTAAAGTAGACAAAACATCAAACAAACATTCAATGCTGGACTGGATCCTTACAAACAGGCCAGATTTATCCCTACCCTCTGACTGTCTCCCAGACAGCCTTAATGACCATATTCCAACTTACATTTTCCAATACCAAATAAATCCACAAAAACTAATCACCTACTGCCAACTCTGAGATAAGAAAAAAATTATCCCCCAAGACTTCAAAAAATGTAAAAAAAAAAAAAAGTTTAAAAAATGCATCTGGACACCACTCAAAAATCTCCCTTTAGATACTGCAGTTGAATACTTGAACTGAACCTTCCTCAATATCCTAAACATCTTACCCCCCCCCCCCAAGAATAATAAAGATAAAATCCAGTTATGCCTCCTGGTTAACCAAACGATCCCTGTTAAAAATAAGGCCTGGGGTAAATGGCTCAATGTCAAAACTACAATTAACAAACATATCTAGAACTACGAAATAAATCTAAAAAAACACATTAAACTGGACAAAATAAATTACTGTAGCAGTATCCAATCAAAAAACCAAAGAAACCCACAAATATTCTAGGCTGCCATCAAAACAATACTACAGCCAGGACAAACTAGTACTCCTTCCCCAACACTCACCGATACTAGACAGCATAGCCTCACAATTTAACAGATACTTCACTGAATCCATACTAGCTGTCACAAACCGTAATTGCTCTTCCCCTACCCAGACTCATAGTACCCACTCTTGATCCCAATAACTTCTCTTTCCAACTTGTCCTAATAAACACCATAGTTAAATATCTCAAAAGGCTTAAACCTACTACACTTTCTGCCAGCTATATACCAGCTGAAATTCTGTCCAGTGTCCGTATTAATAAATTGATCCATTTCAGAACAAGTCCCAAAATTTGGAAAGTATCATATATCATCCCTCTATATAAAGGTGGAAACTCAACAGAATTATCAAATTACCGGCCAGTAGCTATACTATCACCACTGTCTAAAATACTTGAGAGGTACATCTGTTCACAAATCATAAACTAATAACTAGCAATCTTCTATCTAACACTCAGCATAGTTTTTGTCCTAATCATAGTACCACCACGGCCCTTGTTAACTTGCTAACGTTATTAACCACCATTGCAATGAAGGCAATTTAGTTTTCTTCATCTTTTTTGATGTCCAAAGCTTTTGATACTTTCTCATTCTGAACTCTTAACTCCACTCTCGGAACGTAAACTTAGCCATTCTGCACTAACTTGGTTCCAGCAATAACTGACTGGTTGCCAGCAAGTTGTAACATGACAACAAAGTCTCTCTTCACTACTGCCTGTAACTAGCACAGATCTATTCTAGGTCCTGTCCTTTTTATTATCTTTACTAGCGATCTTCATACTGCCACACCAATTGCCTATGTAGTTCAATATGTGGATAATTCCACCTTGATTTGTGCCACCCCAACACTACAAAAACTCCAAAAAAATCACCCAGCATTCATTCAGTGCAGTGGAATCTTAGCTAAACAATGCACGACTTATACTTAACCCTAACAAGACAAAATGCATGCTATTCTATCCAACTAGAGCTGCAGATCCCCACTCATCATTCACTATATCATCATCAAACCATACAATTATTTCTCCGGTTTCCCAGACAAAATTATTTGAAGTGGTCATTGACATTTAAATGAAACTAGGAACCCTGTATAGAAATCTGCATTTTCTAAACAAATCTTCTAAGGTCACTATAGCAAGAACCCATCTTATCTCTTTGCTACTATACGCCTCACAGATTGTCACAAATATTAAGAAATCTGATGTAGGAAAACTTGAAACTCGCTATAATAAAATCGTAGTTTGCTAAGAATCAAATTTCAGATCCCATCATTGTTTGGCTTTAAAACAACTATCTTGGCTCAAGCTACCAAATCTACTTGCTTATAATCATCTCACTTTCGCCTATTGAATAATAAATCAGCCAGAAAAAAACAGTACTTCAGGGTATTGTGTTCCACTAACAAATCTTAAATATACCCAAATCTAATAATGCAGCTGGAGTTTCACTTTACTCAAACTACATAGCCAAAACTTGGAATTCCTTGCCATTAAATGTCAGAACAACGACTAACACCTCCAACTTTAAAAAAAAACTTCTCAAATCACATCTATCTGAATTCTGGACCTGGTATTGCACAAACCCTGGTTAGAAATAAATGTCTTAAGACAGCTAAAAGAACACAACCAGTTATTTTTGTATTTGAATAGGATACCCTACTATAAGCATATGTATACTTGTTTGTTTTTTTTTTGTTATTTTTTTACCTACAATCACAGCACTGCTATTCTTTGTATTCCTACCTAGACTATATGATTGTATTTTTCATTTTGTGCTTGTAACTGTGTTTGAATCAACATTTGTATCTGTATGTTGTATATGTATCATACTGTTATTTGTAAATGTGGAGCTTTTCTTCCTGGGCCTCCACGGAAAAAGGACATTTTGCCCAGTTGGACTTTCCCTGTAAACGAATGTAAAATAAATAAAATAAATAAGTATGCCTTACTGCAACCTCTTTGCCTCTTATCTCAACAACAGGTGCAGCAGATATTTTGTCCTGATCCTTCCATAGGGTCAGTCACCAAGAGATACTCTGGTCCACAATTGGCCCCTGGGTATCCTATATGTCTATCCTCCCTTGCCCATATTGAACTAATTCATACAAAAAGCAAGACAGTGCAAGGCCAGAGTGATCCTCATTGCTCCCTTTTTGGCCACAACAGACATGGTTCCCCTACCTATGGCCTCTACCAGTACACCCCCCCATAGATGCTGGATCAATATCCAAACCTACTGACTCATCCCTCTGGACTTCCACCACCGAGGTACAAATGCCGGCAATTTCAAATTTTCACGTTGGAAGTAGACATTCTTATAGTCTCACTGAAAATTTCTAAAGCTTTCTTAAAAGTTATCTTCCTTCTAAGAATCCCATTAGAGATTGAGCCCCTCCATGGGACATTGCCATTATGCTGCAAGTTTTGACTCATTCTCTGTTGGAATTCTAGGATCAGACTACGCTGTTGGCCCTGAGGCCCTTAGAAGCCTGGCCAAGAATTTACCCTATGTTCTGACAAGTTCAGCACCCGATGCCCCTATCCAGCAGGGACACAGGTGGAATTCCAGGGGTGTATTTTCTGTTCCCCATCCAGTTATCCAGGTTGCTCTTAAAAAGGGTTAATAAGGTACTCTGCTTGAAATGGAGAGAGAGAGAGTCTGTTCCATAGAAGGGGGAATTTCTGGGACACAAATCTGACCTGCCAACAAATCCTATTGATGTCACAGACCAGGATGAGGTCACGCATGTGGGTTATTCAAGTGGAACTTGAATTGTGGATATGCAGCAGTCCCATCAAGGCGGGGTCTGAGATTGCTTTGCATGCCAGACAGAGTTCACCTCTGAGGAGTCTGTATGAGACTGAGTAGAGGGACAGGGCTTTTAGCCTATCTTTGTAGGGTTTGAGGCCCTGGATTCTCCTGGTGAGGAACCACTGTGGTCTCTCCAGCTGCTGCATGTGCTTTATGAGGTACATTCCAAGAGGGGCAGTGTACTCAATAATGGGTCTTATAAGGGAAAAATACAGGGATGTTATGACCTCCCTATCTCTGAATGAGCTACACTTACTAATAAGGTGGGCCATATAGAAGGCTTTCTGTACAATGGAATAAATATGGTGGTCAAAAGTCAGTTTGCTATCAACCTGGGTGCCCACGTCCCTCACGACTGATTTGCGTGCATAGGACCTTGTTATAAAAGTGATAATTTGTGGAGATGTCACTCTCTCCCAAGGGGATAATGATGATGCATTTATTTGCTTTCAGTTTGATGCCATATTTCCGGCACCAGTCATTTGTTTGGGCAAGACCCTATTGGAGGATGTCCACATCACTAAGGGAATTGATAACAGCACCCAACTTGCAGTAATCTGCAAACTTGTTCAGCCACAGCCCACTGGTTCTGGCCTACACCTCAGAAAAGTATATCCCAATCAACAGAGGCTCCAAGACCAATCCCTGGGGTATACCACTAATTAAGGGTCTACTGCTTGAGGTGGGTTCTTTCAGTGAACCAGTTTGTTACCCATCTGGTAACATATGGATTGATGCCTAGTTGAGAGAGTTGATCTATTATACCCGAGTGGGGAAAAGTATTGAAGGGTTTGGCCAGGTCAAAGTAGGTGGTGTGCATCGCCTTCCCCTCGTCCATGGCTTTGGTGACTGTCTCAAAGAAGTCAACCAAATTTAACAGGCATTACCTCTCCTTGACAAAACCAAACTGTGTGGGTTCAAGTGTTTAGATGTTGCTTATGTCCTTGTTAATGAGGTCCATGATAATCCTTTCCATGGCCTTGCAGATCAGGCTAGTTAGGCTGATAGATCTATAATTTCCTGGATCGGTGGATGCTCCACCTTTGTGCAAAGGGATGAAATTGGCTGTCCTTCACTTGGCTGGGATGAAGCTGGTACTCAGGCTTTGGTTGAACAGGGTGCCTAATGGTGCTACAAGATCCTGCCTGAGTTCATGTAGGATGCAGCCTAGGATGTTATCGGGTCCCATGGAGGCTGTATTTTCTGGCTTTGAGAAGGCGGTGATGACTTGCTCCCTCGAGATAAGGGGAGGGGGGCAGGTGCTGGGGATGTTCTGATTTACTGATGGGGGACAGAGGGGTGAAGCTTTCACTGAACCTGTCTGCCAGCAGGTTGGCTATATCTACTGTGTTTGAATCTGCAGCCATGGCAGACCTAAAATTCCTTACTTGGAAAACAATTTTCCTAGTGGCAGTGACAACAGCCAGACAAATTTCCGAGTAACAAACACTGACATGTAAACCTTCGTACTTAGTCTTTCCCAAAGATAGAGTCTTCCTTAGAACTAATGCGGCCTTTTTTTGCCTAAGGTGACATCTGAAGTAAACCTAAATCAGTCCATACACTTTTTCCACACATATTCAAAGAATACTTGTTGCATATGTTAGATGTCCACAGACAGCTCAGATTTCTACATTCACAGAACAAAGCAATTCAGAAGAGATGATCAGTTGTTCATTTCGTTTTCAAGACCAAGGTTTGGGAAAGCAATGGCAAAAATTTATTTTGTCAAGTTGGCTGTCAGATTGTATCTTTTTTGTCTGTCATAAGAAGAAATTACCCTTACTAGGTAAACCAAAGGCTCATTCAACTAAGGCAGTTTCTACGTTGATAGCCTTCAATGGGGGACTATCCAGTAGTGATGACATATGCGCTGCGGCCACTTAGTCTATCATACACACATTTGAGTCTCACTATAAACTGGATATACAATCCAGGTCACGGTCCTCCTTTAGTTCCACCATACTGAGGAATATTTTTCCATCATACCATCTAGTTTGACAGCTCAGGATTCTGTCACATATGTTTGAAATGGATGAAAATAGACAGCATGGGATACAAAAGTTATGTACTTACCATAACGTTAGATCCATGTTGTTTAATTTTCATCCAGTTAAAACCCCCTTCCAAGTTGTCATTTATGACTTTGAGATTATTGAGTAGACCCATTAGTCCCTGTCTGTGCACAGTCATGTCACACTGTACATTTTTCCTCAGCAACTTGGGAATATTTATCCAGGGGTCCCTTATAGAGGATTTTTCCAGTTTCTTGTGTGTGTGTGTGTGTGTGTGTGTGTGTGTGTGTGTGTGTGTGTCTGTGTTCGATCTGGGTAACTAAGATGGGGTCCAAGGAGTTCTGAGCAAGTTGAATCAGAGCTCTGGATACAAAGATGCTTCTGAGTTGGTACTGAGGTCGGATCTCACAACACAGATCTAATGTTATGGTAAGTACATAACTTTTGTTTAAGCATTTTATAAGAATGAGCCATTCAGGAAGGTTCATCCAGTTGTTAAGGAAAATAAATGACTTTAGACTCATACTGGATCTCAGTGACCTAAATTCCTTTCCCCCAAAAGAAACCTTTCAGGTGTGACAGTGCAATGAGTCCTTCCTTATTGCTAGAATGTAATTAGATATGCTGTTTGGATCTCCAAAATGCCTACTTCTATATCAAAATTACCTGGCAGTCTGGGAGTTAGTTATGCTTCTGGATTACAGCCAGGCACTATCAGTTATTAACTCTGCTCTTCGGTCTAACTTTTGCCTCCAGGGTGTTTTACAAGTTTGTATCTGTATCAGCTTGTCAGAGACTACATGAAGCCAAGATCTTTCCTTACTAAGACAGTTGCCCATTGTTTCATTGTTTCCCGCACAAAGGATGTGGAACTACATAAGGAGTCTGTGCTTAAGTTATTTTAATTCCCAAGGGATTGTGAAGAATCTTGCAAAGTTGCACCTTTATCTAACTCAAACCTTGGACTTTATTGACTATATTCTAGATAAAACCCTTACTGGGCATTTCTTTCTCAGGCCAGATTACTTCCTGGCATAAAGTGGTAATGCTTGTTTACCCATCTTAGGCTATGCCAGCACATATTGCCTCAAAGTGGTGGCTTTATGGCAGTAACAGTCATTATGGTACCCCTTGTTACAGACTATACTTGAGTGTTGCAGTGGATAGTCTTGGTGCATTGGTCCCAGAATCTGGATGCCCTGACCTTTCCAGTAAAAATGCCCAAGTTTTGTGGGTACAATCATTAGTGTTGGTTAGGTTACACCCACTTCTTGGCCTTAAATTCTTTTATTTTTCATACTTTACAGTGAGCATGTATTCAGATACTCTGGGTGGGGTGGAGACAGTGAAGTGGGTATGCAGTCAGAAGGGCTGGTCACCAAAGGAATCACTTGTCCACATCAGTGTTTTAGAGATGGGTTGTGGTCTGCTCACATTATTGGTCTTTCAGGACTCTGTACCTCAGGGGTATTGCAGTATACTCAGATGTATGTATTTGGTGCATCAGTCAGTAAAGGGGACATGATCCTGTCCACTATGGTGGGATACCACAAGCCATCAAGTCTCATGACTTCTTGAGTGCCAACCACATTCTTGGTGAGGCCAATTTTAATGATAGGCTCAGCCATGGTTCCTCAAGCCCCATAGATAATATCTCAGGCTTTCAGTTGCCAGGACAGTTTTCCATTGACTGACCACAGTACTGCATGACCTATTTAAACCTCCAACCACAGAGTGTTTCAGCTAATTTTTCTCTGATCTGGAAGAGGAGGGGGATCATCCAGGAAGGGACTGACTCCTTTTCCAGTGACTGTTCCTTTGGTTTTTGATTATTTATCCCAAATGTTTGATATCAGTCCGTTATTACCTCATCAGCATTCATTTAGCTGCTGTTTCTATTTTCCATTCAGAGGTAAATCGTTCTGGTCTTGGTTCCACCAAAATTTTCAAGGCTGCTTTTGCTTGCCACATTTCATATTAGAATCCCATTCCTAAACACATTCTCCTGTGGGACAATTATGTCACACTAGACTAGCTTAATTCCCTTCTTATACCTCTCAACCTCGTAGAGCAAAAATCTGGACAAAGCCATAAATAAAAGTGAGACAAAAGCCCAAAAATAGGGACAATTTTTTAAATGTTGCTCTTACAAACTTAGAAATTTGATAGTATACCAGGTTTTGTATTAGCATGAATTTTCTGAAGGATATGAAGTCTGAAACTCAAATGTCTGCCATTATTTTCTAAATTCAATCTTTAATGATTTATCACTAATTTGACAGAAAACCACAATTTTATGAAAAACTGACCAAACATATGTGGCCAAACTCTGGACAATTTTTGAAAATCTGCACAGTTGAGAGAGGTATGCCCCTTCTTCCTTTTGATCCTGCTGCCTTTAAAGAGTTAAATACTGCCCTAGGAGATGCTGTTTGTAAAGGTCATTACTTTGGCTGAAATGATTCCTGAGTGGCAAACTCTGTCTTTTAGGCCTTCTACAAGGATAGCATGCTGCTTAGAACTGATCTTGTGTGTATACCAAAAGTGGCTGAAAGGTCTAGTGGATGCCCATAAAAAGCTTGAGCTCTGGGTGGACAGAGACCCACGTGTCTCTGGAGAGATGCTCATTTGTTTATTTACCTTTCAAACTCTATATTTGATCAAAAGGTCTGTAGCCTCATCCTTCCTAAGTGGTTAGCTAGTTGCATTAAATGTTGATATTTAAAGCAAAGAAAGCCCTTGCGTACAATTCCCAGAGTTCATTCCTCTAAATCTGTAACTGTTTCTATGTTTTTTTCCCCGTAATGAAACCTTGGATAATATTCAAGCAGCTGAAATGTTGTCTTCTCTTAATACTCTTTAGTTTCTCCAAATGTTTTGAGTTTCTAAAACTGTCCCAGGAACAACAAGCAAGGATCACCACGATGTATAGATGTTGAATAATTTATTGAGAAACAAGCGCTTTCGCATACAGACTGTATGCTTCTTCAGGTTACAATATTCAATAAAAAACTTGATGTTTAAATAGCAGAAAGACAATTGCTTAATTTCCCGCTTTTTCTTTCATTTAATTAGATAATTAGTAATAGTTGAATAATTAAATAATAATGTATTGGTTCTTAACTCTTTGCATTCAAATCTATTTTAGGTGTTCTTTGGAAATGCAAGTTTAAGAAATGCAAGTTTTAAAATGCAAATTTAAGGAATGCATATTTAAAAAATACAACTTTAAAATGCAGTTTTAAGAAAGAAATCATATATAAACTATTAGCTCAAAGGCTAGTATAAATAACTAACATGTCAGAAACTGCAAATGCTCAAATACTTAGAGCAGCATATTATTAGATAACTGATTAGTCTAAGCAATCTTAATATCAAAAAATACAAAAAATATATATATATATACAATAAAACCTTTAAATATTTTTATACTGTATTAACAATTAAAGACATGCCTAATACTAATATCTGGTGTCTCAGATTTTATATAATCAATAAAAAATACATTTATTGCTAAATACTGCTTCATTTGTAAACACATAACAATACTAAGTTTAATGTATAGTATTATAAAAATATATATCATATATACAAAAAAGAGACAAAACATCTTCATACCTAAATAATAATGATAATGACATAGCTATCTGGAAGCCAGGAGAGACTTCAAACTAACTATACTATTTAAACCTGGAGGTATATGCGGTCTTAGCCTCAAAATCCATTCAAGTTCTATATTCTCTAGATGCAGCATGGTATCCCCTCCTATTTTCAACCTTCTAACTACCTGTATAACACGGAAATAAAACCTGTGACCTGAAAATTCTTTTACATGTTTTGCCAAGGCATTGGTTGTAACTGCTTTCTTAATTTCATATATATGATTGTAAATAAGTTTCTTAAACTCTCTGGTGGTTAAGCCTACATAATAAGCCTGACATTTATCACACGTAGCCAGGTATATAACATTCGAGGTGTTACAATTAGCTCGTGCACTAAAATGATAATCCTTATTTAATCCTGGAATATAGAAATGTGTCTCTGGTAATATGCTTGCACATATTACATTTATTGCAAGGTGTAGTCCCTTGATGTAACAAATTATCAGATATTTTAGAGATATTCTTCTCAGGACGATGCCTATCATTGCACAAAAGCCTCTTTAAGTTTTTGCTATTTTTATAGCAAAAACTAGGAATATTACCTACAATGTTCCTTATATCTTGGTTAGCTACCAGGATATGCCAATTTCTACTGATAATCCGGGTAATGTTATGGTTATCATTGGTGTACCTGGTAACAAATGGGACATATGTCCTACATTCAAAACGTCGTGATAAATAGTTCAGTGAGTCGTTAACTGTGTTAGTCATTTCATTTCTATCAGATGACTTATAGCTAGATAGATGGCTACTCTGAATATGTCCACTATTAATGGAGGGTAAAATATCTTTGGTGATATCTTCCACTAGTTCAGTGGGGTATCCTCTCATCAAAAATAACTCCCTTAAATTTAGAATTTCTTGCTTCTTTTGGGTTTCATTACTACAGAGTCTACAAACTCTCATGTACTGGCTTTTAACTATATTTGCAAAGATATGCCTTGGGTGCATACTACTATATTGGAGGATGGCATTCTTCCAGCATTCTTTCCTATATATCTTGCTTGTTATAGTAAAATCTGGATTAATAGAAATGGTCACATCTAAAAAACTTATTGCTTTAAAGGAATATTCCAGAGTGAATCTCAAGTAGTCAGTGGTGGATTCTATATATGCTCGAAATTCCTCTAAGGAATCACTATCACCTCTCCAAAACACAAGGATATCATCTACAAAGCGCCTGTATAGCACTATGTTATCGCAATATTTACTTTTAAAGACATGATGATATTCCCAATTATGCATAACCAAGTTTGCATATGAATTAGCACAGGGGGTGCCCATAGCAACCCCCCATACTTGTTTATACAATGTCTTATTGAAGGAGAATACATTATTATTAAGAACTAGATCCAGAAAAATACCTATAAGGGACTGGGTTTCCTTATCAATGACAGTACTCCTACACATTACTTCTCTAACAGCCTCTATGCCTTGCTCATTTGGTATCACTGTAAATAGATTATTGACATCCATTGTTACTAAGAGCAGAGGTGTGGTCAAAACTGTATCTAGGTCAATACATGTTAGATCATTTAACAGTTGTTGTGTATCCTTTAATATGGTTGAAACGGTTCGTACCAAAGGTCCTAACTTAGTTTCTAGATAAATCGACAAGTTCTCTGTTAACCATTTATTTCTCGCAACTATGGGGCGTAATGGTGGAAGAATCTGTTGTTTGTGCATTTTCGGTAATCCTTTAATCAACGGAACTGATGGGCACTCAATGAGACAGTAGTCATACAACTCTTTGGACAACTGCCTACACATCAACATTTCATATAAAGTATCATGTACTTGGAATATTAATCTGTCCAGGGCTGAGTTATCAATTGTTAAATACTTCTCAGTGTCACTTAACAGGTCATACATTAATTCATTATACATTGAGGTGTCCATCAGGACAAGGCCCCCTCCTTTATCGGCAGGTTTAACTACCAAGTCTGGATCTTTCTTAAGGTTATTCAACGCTGCTTTCTCACCATGACTGACATTATGATACAGGTGACGTTTAGTTTTGCAATTCATAACATTAGAGAAGTATTCATACAATTCATATTCACATACTTGAACGAAACAATTAACAATAACAGGTGAGTCTGGTATGAAAACACTCGGTTTTTTAAAATTGTTCATGTTCTGTTCAAAAGACACTGATCAATCTTTAAACAATAATTTCAGTGATACATTCCTAGAAAATAAACGTAAGTCTATAAGCAATTCAGATAAACTGCTTGGCTGTGACGGAATAAACGATAGACCTCTGTTCAAGAGGCTAATTTCACATTCTTCCAGTCGTCTACTAGACAAATTGAATATTAAATTCGTTAGTTCCTTTGCTTTCTCCTTACCTCGAAGCTCTCTTCGGAATACTTTCGCTTCCTTCTGTCTCTGCTGTTCGATTGAGTCCTGTTCTGTGATCGAAACTTCACAGGAAAAGGTAAAAAACCCGTATTGATGGTAGAGGAATTATCTTTAGGTCTCGCGCCTTTCTGTAGAGTCGAATTTTTCAGTCCCTCTTGGTTTGGTGGAGGTGTATTAACCAAGAGAGAAAATTCAGTTTCTGAATGGCGCTCTGTTTGCGTAATCTCAGTAGGGACAACAACAGTTTCTAAAACTGACAGGAATGGACCCCATTCTTGGGTCAGGGCCAATTAAAGTGTACCCAAAAGTGATTTGTTATGCAGTTTGTATGTAGTTACATGTACTGGTAGTATGTTTAAATATGCTTGAAAAATAAATCTTTTGTATTAGTCCCTTTGCTTCTAATGTTGCTGGAACTGTCCAGGTCGCTTTCTTCCACATTGCTTGCAGATCTTGGTACTTTATAAATTTATGCTTCTCAGTACATAAGATGCTGTAATCACTGTGTACAGCTATTTCAATGGTTAATGCTACTTTTGTTTTTTTTTCTTGCACTACACTGTCTGTTTTTCTTACACCTGTTTTCTTAACTGTATTTAGTGAGTGATCCCATGTGATCTGAATTTCATTATTGTTGATTGTGCTTTGTAGTTCATGTTTCCTATGCATCTTTGCCATTTTTATGTTGTAGTGTTTGCACAATACTCAGCACACAGACTCTCATCCATGTTAATATCACACCCAGCAATAAGATGTGCACTTGTTTCTGTTTTACAAGCCATGTGTGTTTGCCTTTCTCTCCCACTTTTTCTATAGACATTGTAAAGCAGCATTAACTTAGCCCACTATCTTGGGCCACCATTAACACTTTTGTAAGACATCGCAGTATACATATGGTAATATCCAATTCTTTATTTAAGGGACACTTATCCATGGTATGTTCCCATGATGGTGGCCATTCAACGGAATTGGCTAGGGAAATCTGCCTAAGAGTTAGAAAGGATGGACCAGTTCTTATCAGATATGAAAGTCTTGTACTTACCATCATGATAGGTCTTTGAGTAGCTTGATTCTCTGTAACACAGCCTCCTGTTTTCCCCACCTTTGATGCATCTTGTCTGGAGTGTTCTTTCCTTCTGTTCTCTATTTATTCTGTCTACTAAGTGGTGTAAAAAAAAGATTAGCATTCATAGTATATGATGGGAACGGGGGGATGGGAACATCTTACCTGCCAAGTGGCTCTAATGACTGTGGTATCAATCTTGTTGGTAACTATTGACCATCATCTAACAGATCGTTTTTAGGGTATATTAATAACTTTCATTCCTCTCTGTCTGTCTCTTTAATGAACCTAAATATCCTTCCTTACCTCTTGACAAATCATTACTAACAGCACAACAAGGCAAGATTTTATGTACAGCTCTAAAGACCCTAAACCTATTAGCTTGGAGATTAGAATCTTGATTCCTGTCCATAACATATCCACTCCCACTACCTGCCATCAGTCAGTCCTGTCATAGTTAATCCTTCAATTCATTTATTCACCCATTGGTCACAAACCAATCACAGGAGGCCATCATCCAAAGAGACATTGGAGTTTTTCTTATTTTCATTCAGAAACCCTCTTCCAGAAGATGATGTGGGTACTTGTAGACATGAGGGCATACATGCCTTTCCCTGTAGACATGCACATTCCTGCACATGCCCTGCAAAGACTACAATGTAAAGTCAGATTAGCAGTGCCAAGTGCATGTTGTTGGCTCATGTTCTGCATGACATCCACTTACCTCTCTAGTAGGTGCCAGAATCTCTTGCAAGGATGGATAAGCCATTGCTGGAGACTCATTCCCCACCTTTGTTGCTTGACTTTTCCTGCATCCAAACCGTTACTCAGTTTTGGGTTTCCTGAGTTTTAGTAAGGGCTTCCTCCTTCTCAAAGTCCAAAGTAAACTTACTTAGAGAAGTGGAAGAGATGATGTTCTTCATCTCACATTGCTGCAGTCCTTACTTATGGGTAGTCCGCTGTCCTCGGTCGGCCCGAATACCAAAGTATTAGGCTGACGTCGGTCATGGTCGCCTAGATCTGACATCAGAGCGTCAGGGTATAAAGGCGCATGACCGACGTCATATCCTCAGTCTTTTTTGCCGCATGGTCCGATGCAGAAGCAGCGTTGCAAGTGCCGTTCGGTGTTCTGAAATTTTTCGTTTTCGGAGTTTCAGACCGATACCAAGTTGGGCTAAGTACCCTGTTGGGGAATATTTTTGTTTTTCTTGCCTCAGTTACTTACCGGATGTCAGAAAAAGTGAATAATTGTATTTCTTGTGGGAAACAGATACCGCATAGGGATTACCACTCGCTTTGTATTCCTTGTTTGGGACGGAACACGGCGTAGTGGTGTCGGTTTTGTGCTAGGTTTAATAAGCGCACTATAAAACGGAGGTTAGATTGCTAGGTTAGTCTTTGGCAAGAGGTGTAATTATAATATGCCGTCGGATGTTCCGCGCCTGCTTCTACTAAGAAGCGCAAAGACAAATCTTTAAAGCCTAGGCAGGATGATTCGTCCGTTCTGGACGCCGGACCTTTAGAAGCTACAGCTGAACAGGTGGATCCGGCTGAAGTTTCTGTTGAGTCCCAGGGGGAAACTTTGATTTTACAGGATGTGGCCTCTCAGGAGGCAGGCCAGGCTGAAGGGGCCTCGCAGGTTACTATTCTCCCTTCTATGCCTAAGGTGGTTAGGCCTTCTGCTACTGTTTCTAAGGCTCCTTCTAAGGGCAGGCCTGTCTTGCCTTCCTCTGGTGTCAGTTCTGGTTCTTCAGGGTCTGTGCCTAAAAAGCACATGCTTAAAATGGCAGAGGATTTGATTACTTTAATTAGAGGTTCTATGCCCCCTCCTGATAAAAGGCCCAGGATGGAGCCAGAGTTGGAAAGTTTGGAGCAGGCCTCAGATGATTCAGAGTCTTCTGCTGAAGACATTCAAGATTTCCCTCCTTATTCTGATTCTGATGCAGAGGATTCCACTCCTTCTGCTTCTCCTCAAGAGGATTTTTCATTTTCAGAAACTCTGCATTCCATGCGGGAGCATTTTCAGTGGGAGGGACAGGATTACTCTGATTCCGGAAGAGACTTAGGGAGTTCTTGTTTTACCACAGCATAGACCCTTAGCTATACCTCCGGTTTTGGATGTTGTTTCAGATGTTTTTATGGAAGCTTCCCTTAATCCAGATTCTGTGCCTCCTGCCCCAGTTAAACCGGACAGGTATTACAGGGTGCCTGAGGCTCATAAATATCTGTATAAGAGTCCTAGGGCGGACCCAGAAACTATTAGTCAGGGGCCTAAGGGTGTTAGAGCCTCTGTTGTTAAGAATCCGGTTCCTCTGGATAAGGAAGCTAGAGCTTTGGATAGATTGGGTAAGAAGGTGTATACCTCTTCTACTTTAGCAATGAGAGCTTTGAACTGCCAGTTTCATATGTTGAAGTATCAGAATTTCCTCCTTTCTCAGCTAAGGTCTAAAGTGGATGCTTTGGCAGAGGGCATAGAGTGTAAAGAATTGCAGGATTTAGTGCATGTTTCTGAACAGGTGGGTAAGCACTCTTTGCAATGTGGTTTTGATGCTTTACAGGCTTCTTCTAGGGTGGCTGCCACGGGTTCAGTTATTCGTAGGCACGCCTGGCTTAAGGATCAGAATTTGTCTGAGCATGTTAAGTCTAGAATTCTGGATGCCCCTTTACAGTCTGAAGTTTTGTTTGGTCCTCCTGTGGAGTCAGTCTTAAAGAAAATGGAAGACAAGGCTAAGTCTATGCAGACTGTTAAAGATTTTTTGCAGGTACACCCTCCAAAGTTTAGTAGAAATTGGCCTACTAAGGGGTGGACGTACCCTTCTTCTGATTCTCAGTCTAGGGGTAGATCTAGGCGTGGTAGGGGCAGGGCTCAGAGTACTTTCAGGCCGAGACAATGGAGTTCGCCTTCTCAATCTGCTGGTGAGGGCAGGGGCCTGTCCTTTCGTAAACAGGCCCAATGACCTACATTTTCAGCTGCCAGATTCTTCTTGCCTGGCAGCTCCTTTGGGAGGAAAGTTGGCTCTTTTCGAGCAAAATTGGCATTTAGTCACCCAGGACAAATGGGTATTGGACATTATAAACCGAGGTTACAAGTTCTATTTCCATACCATGCCTCCTTTCAAAGGCATGCCAGACGTCCCTCCTCGGCAAAGGATAGAGGCTATGAGACAAATTTCTTTACTTCTTCAAATAGGAGCTATACAGCCAGTTCCTCTGTCAGAAGTGGGCCTAGGATTTTATTCCCGCCTGTTTCTAGTTCCAAAGAAAGGGAACACGTGGAGACCAGTTTTGGATTTATCTATCCGCAACACTTACCTGGACATTCCAAAGTTCAAGATGCTGACTTTACAACAACTTTTACCTCTGTTGGGAAAAGATCACTGGATGGTTACTCTGGATCTCAAAGAGGCTTACCTTCATGTTCCTATCAGGCCCAGTTGCAGGAGGTACCTGCGTTTCCGGGCTGGAAATTTACATTATCAGTTCTCTGCATTGCCCTTTGGCTTATCTACTGCACCCAGAGTGTTCACAAAGGTTCTGGCTCCAGTGATAGCATTTTTCAGACTAAGAGGAATACAGATTTATCCTTATTTGGACGATTGCCTGATTATTGCACAAGAAAGAGCGAACTTCTTCATCATCTACAGTATGTGATGGCAGTGTTAAGATGCCTAGGGTATTCTGTGAACGAAACAAAGTCCAGTCCAGTACCCTCTCAGGACATGTGCTTTCTGGGTGTGAGACTGAATACAGCTTCCCAGATGGCCTTTTTGACCCCGGACAAACAAAGAAGCCTTTCTCTTTATTTCCATCAAATGTCTCTACGGTCCAGGCTGACTGCAAGGACAGTCCTTCAAGCCCTGGGGTTCATGGCATCTTGTATTCTGGTGCTTCCCAATGCCAAATTGCATATGAGGAAGCTTCAATGGTATCTCAAAAATGTATGGACACAGCACTGCCAAGAGTAGACACTGTCATTCAGATAATACCTTGCATTCGGAAGGAGTTTTTGTGGTGGGCTCAGGAATGTCACCTAAACAAGGGACTCTCTGTGACCCGGCCAGGGGCGAGTCAGATTCTAACGACAGATGCCTCGGACAAGGCTTGGGGAGCACACCTCAATGGAAAATGGGTGCAAAACACGTGGCCTGTCAAACTCCAACATTTGCATATCAACTTGAAGGAAATGTTAGCAGTCCAGTTTGCATTGATGGCTTTCAAAGATTTACTTCACCCAGGGCAGGTGTTGATTCAAACAGACAACACTACTGTCATGTGGTACATCAACAAGCAGGGGGGAACCCATTTTTACCCTCTTTGCAGGCAAGCGATGATTCTGTGGGAAACTGCTCTCAATCTACACCTCAATCTTCAGGCAAGGTTTCTACCAGGAGCATAGAACTCCTTAGCAGATGTATTGAGCAGACAAATAGTGGATCCTCACGAGTGGAAATTGGATCCTCATGTATTTCAACAGTTGACAGTGTTATGGGGAACTCCAGACATAGATCTGTTCGCTTCTCCACTAAATTACCAGTTGCCAAAGTTTTGCACAAAAATATTTCATCACACAGCTTGGAAGGTGGACGCTCTATCATTCAGTTGGAACAGTCTGCATGTATATGCCTTTCCACCTCTGCCTCTTCTTCCCAAGGTACTCTTGAAGGCCAGACAAGACAAGCCAACCATGATCTTGATAGCACCGGATTGGCCTCGACAACACTGGTACCCACTACTGAGGAGCTTAGTACGAGAACCTCCAAGGCCTCTGCCTTTGATCCCGCACCTTTTGTCACAAGAGGACAGTCACTTCCTCAATGTCAAGATTCAGTCTCTACATCTAACAGCCTGGCATATTCTGTTTTAGACTCTGGAGGGTCTCAGCTTCCACAACAAGTTTTGAATGTTATTTTGGAGGCCAGGAGGCCTAGTACCAGGAAAGTTTACGCTGATAAATGGAGGAGATTTTTTATTTGGAGCAAAGGAAAGGACTTTGATGTCTCCAAACCTGATTTAAGTGTTGCTCTTCAATATCTTACTGAGTTATTGGACAAGGGTTTGTCTTTCTCCTCAATAAAGGTCCATGCTGCAGCCATTTCTGCTCACTATGATTGTGACCCTCCTTTATTTTCTCATCCTTGGTTTAAGCAATTTCTTAGAGGGGCAAAGAATATAAGACCGCCACGTAGAGCTCCTACTCCTGCTTGGGATCTCAATTTTGTGTTGGAAAAACTTACTCTACAACCTTTTGAGCCTGCAGCTACTGCCGAGTTAAAGTATTTGTCATGGAAAACTGCTTTTTTGTTGGCCATTACCTCTGCAAGAAGGGTTTCTGAATTACAGGCCCTCATGGCAGTGGAGCCTTTCCTGATTTTTCACAAGGATAGGGTATCTTTGCGTACTAATCCTTCCTTTATGCCTAAGGTGGTTTCTAGTGTGGCCTTAAATCAAACTATTCATTTGCCTACTTTTTATGCAAACCCCCAAAATAAAGGGGAGAAAATTTTGCATACTTTGGACATTCACAGGCAGTTGCGTTATTATTTGAGCAGAACCAAGGAGTTCAGACAGTCTCAGCAATTGTTTGTTTCTTTTGCTTTGGGGTCACAGGGTAAACCTGTTTCAAAACAAACTATTTCTAAATGGATTGGGTTTTGTATTTCTTTCTGTTATTCCCATCATGGTAAGGAGATTCCTGCTGGTATCAGGCCTCATTCCACTAGGGCTACTGCTACTTCTACGGCCTTTCTAAGGGGGGTAGCTACAAAAGACATTTTGGAGGCAGCTACTTGGAGTTCAGTGCATACCTTTTCTAAACATTACCACCTTCCTCTTTATTCTAAGTCTAGGGCTGGATTTGCCACTGCAATTTTACAGGGCATTTTAGCGGCCCCTAATGCTTTATGATTTTACCATCCTCCCTTTCCCTGCTTTGGGATTCTACCCATAAGTAAGGACTGCAGCAATGTGAGATGAAGAACATAGTACAGTTTTGTACCTACCATAAATGTAGATGTTCGAAGATCCACATTGCTGCAGTCCAATTTACCCTCCCTCCTTCCCCACTGTTGTTAGACTTGGTGCTATGCTTTAGGTGATGGTTGTTGTTGGGCATGTTTTTGGGAGGTATACTGTTTTGGCTGTGGCCTTTCTGGTTTGGCCTTCTGACATCTGGGGCAAGAAAAGACTGAGGATATGACGTCGGTCATGCGCCTTTATACCCTGACGCTCTGATGTCAGATCTAGGCGACCATGACCGACGTCAGCCTAATACTTTGGTATTCGGGCCGACCGAGGACAGCGGACTACCCATAAGTAAGGACTGCAGCAATGTGGATCTTCGAACATCTACATTTATGGTAGGTACAAAACTGTACTTTTCTTGGACTCCTTCACAGGGCTTGGATACATTTTAATTGACATACACCCAGAAGTTTGGATTACCCCAACAGACTGTTTCAATTCAAATGTATTATATTCATTCATCAAAATCCATGCATTAGCAGCATATGCTTGTCTCTCATTATATCCTCATATAGCTGCAAATTCATATGTTAAAACTTACTTAATTCATCATTAAGAATTTCTTAAGTTTAACTACCAAAAAGAGCTATTTCCTTTCCCCCTGGAATTTGAATTTAGTGCTTGAAAATCTAACTTTCTCTCAGTTTAAATAAGAAAATTTAATGACATAAAATCCTTTATTGGGAAACATTTCTTGTTCACATTTACATCATAGCTTGATGCTGTCATGTGCAGACTTCCTAGTACTGTTTTACATAGTGAAAGGATATCTTTAAAAATTAATCCTTTCTTCATGCCAAATGTTGCTTCAACAGTCACTCTCAGTCAGTCTGTCCAGCATGCGAGTCTTGTATCTCTACTTTCAAATAATGGGGAACTTTTTCTAATATATATGAGCACTAACACACTCACCCTAAGGTTCCTGGACTTTGTTAATACAAATGCTCTGGAACAGATAGTCTGCACCTCACAAGGGACTCTGATGTCCTAGACTTAGTACTCACCAACATAGGAGGTCTCTACACTACCCCTGTGTGTTGCCCTCCCTGGTAAGGTCTAATCATAGATCAGTCTCGTCAAAGTAATGATCATACCTGACCCCCCAAGATCAAAAAAAGATGAAAATTTTCTCCAAAGCATAGTATAGCCTCCTAAGTGATGGCATAAATAGTTTCAACCCCCCTGCTACCACTGTCAACAATGACTACACAGAGGTGTATACAAATGCCCTGTATAAACACCTATACAGATGTATAACTTAGCTGTACTTGAACAGATCAAAACAAGATACTCACAAAAAAAAAGAAACCACCCTGGTGGACATCAAGCATAAATAGGTTATACAACGACAGGAAGAAACTAATGTCCAAGAACAAGAGGAAGTGACTCAGCAGAGGAAGAACACCCTCCACAAGCAAATTAAATATCTTGTAAAGTCCTTTAAAGCCAATTATGAAGCTAAACTAGCATCCCTAGCTAAGGATAATCAAAAGGCATTCTTTAGCTATGTCAGAAATCTAAAAGGGAAGGCCCAGCTTTATGCCGAGCTAGTAGTGGACGGTACCACTCATACTGACCCAGAGGATATTGCCAACCTGCTAGCAGACAGATTTGGTACAAACTTCACCCCCTCCATCCCCATCAGACATACCCCAAAACTTATCCTGTCACCAGTCCTCTACCTAGTATCTCCAAAGAGCAGGTCATAACCGCACTCTCCATGGCCAAAAACACAGCTTCTATAGGACCAGATTGCATCCCAGACTGCCTACCAAATAGTCTAAAACAGTACCTAGTGGAACCACTTGGCACTCTCTTCAACCACAGTGTAAGTACTGGCTTTGTCCCAGCAGAGTAGAAAACAGCAACAGTATTTCTCTTGCACAAAGGGGACCCATCAACCAACCATGGGAACTATAGACCCATAAGCCTAACCAGCTTTATCTGCAAGGCCATGGAGAGAATCATCATGGACCTTATCAACAAAGACATAGGTGACCTTTAAACTCTTGACCCGACCCAATTTGGCTTTGTTAAGGGTAGATCAGGCTTATTAAACCTGGTGGACTTCTTCAAGAATGTCACCAAAGCATTGGATGAAGGCAAAATAGTACATACAATCTATGACATAGCCATGGCATTTGACACAATTCCCCACTCAGGCATTATTGTGAAACCTGCCTAGCTGGGAATTAACCTGTATGTCATTAGATGGGTAGCCAACTGGCTCGCTGACAGAGCACATGTAGTCAAAGTTAGGGATTCCACCTCTACCAGCAGACAAGTTACCAGTGGTGTACCACAAGGATCTGTGCGGGCCTTACTCTAAAAAATGCTTATGTATAGATATAATTCAGTCTAATAACAAAGAAAATATGTATATTTCCTACCTTTCTAAAGATTTCAGTTTTAACACACATTTTATTGAACAATATTCATTTAACCCTGGAAAAACACATAAAAGGGTAAATCATAATATTTAGGTTCATAGGTAGGTACTAGGCTATTGGCCCTAGGGCCTATATAAGCCTAGCCAAATGGTACCCTGGCTTTTGCCACCCAAGAAAATTATTTTCCTGTGGCCCTGTCAAGCAGAGCCACAGAAGTGATCCCCGGAGTGAATTTCTTATCTCCCATCCAATCATCAAGATTTTTCTTGAAGAGTGCTAATGAGGAGCTTTGTTTGATATAGATAGGTAGTTTGTTCCAGAGTATGGGAAGTCTCTGGGACAGGAATCTGTCCCACCAGCATGTTCTGTTTATTGTGGTGACAAGGTTTAGGTCCCTAGAGCGTGTAGCTCAGAGGGATTGGGATTTCTTTAAGTGGAGCATGTCCAACAGCTCTGGGTTTGACATAGCTTTGTATGTTAGGCAGAGAATGCCTCTGAGTAGGCGATATGCGACAGAGTAAAGCTGGAGTTTTTTGAGACGGTCTGCATAGGGCATCTGTTTGAGGCCAGTAATCCTCTTTGTGAGGTATTTCTGTGGCCTTTCCAGTTGTTGTAGATGTCTTGTGAGATACATACCAAAGAGGGCATTGTACTCTATAATGGGTCTAATGAGTGATGAGTAGAGGGGAACAGTAAACTCTTTTTTTCCTTGATGAGAAACCTTTTGTGATGAGGTGTGCCAAGTAGAAGGATTTCCTGAATACTGTGGCAATGTGATTATCAAAGCAGAGACTACTGTCCACCTGTGTCCCAATGTCTCTCATCACACTTTCAGTGTTAAATAGACTACCACCTATGTGGTAGTTCATGGGTACAGAGTTTTTACCAAAAGGGATGACAATGCATTTTTGGCATTGATCTTGAGGCCATGGCTTTGACACCAGGCATTTGTCTCAGTGAGGCCCTTTTGTAGGATGCCCACATCATTAGGAGTTTTGATTGCGGCTCCTAGTTTGCAGTCATCTGCGAACTTTGTTAGCCAAAGACCTTCTGTGTTAGCCTGTACTTCAGAGAAGTAGATGTCAAACAGGAGAGGACCCAGGACTGAACCCTGTGGTACTCCACATGTCACTGGTCTGAAGTTGGATTTAGAGTCTGATACTTTCACAGTGCGGATTCTGTCAGTGAGCCAGTTGGTAACCCATCTTGTGACATAGGGATTTATACCTAGTTTAGTGAGTTTATCAATAATTCCTGAGTGGGGGATGGTGTCGAAAGCCTTGGCGAGATCTAGATAGGCTGTGTGAACCACCTTACCCTCATCTACGGCTTTGATGACCACTTCAAAGAAGTCTATCAGGTTTAGGATATATGATCTGCATTTTACAAACCCGAACTGGGTAGAGTCCAGAGTTTGGAGATTCCCAATGTCATTGTTTATAAGTTCCATGATGATAGTTCCATAGCCTTAAAATGCATATATTTTATTGTTTTAGTGGCTGGCCAATAGTATATTGCATATTGTTTAACGTTTAGAATTTATTAGAGTTTACTTTTTATATGTGCTTTTGATATTTGGAGTGAGAATTGTGTGTCTAAAAATAGCAATGATGTAATATTTACTAATTGGAGAGCTTATTTAAGTACGGGCTATATCGTAAGGGTTTGTCTGAAGAAGTTAATTTTTACATTTTGAACGAAAGTGCTAACAATAAACCCATTGGGAGAAAGGAATATCTGCTGTGATATCTTTTCATTGTTTTTAAAATCTTTTGGTTCATTTTTCCAGTTTTAGGTACAGCGAATGCACATTTGCAAAGTTTTGTTTTTATTCAAAACTGCAAAGTCAAAACTTGCAGAGCTCTTTTTTATGGTTAACAGGAGATAGTTTGCTAACATTCACTGTTTTGGGAAGGTCATTTCTATGGGATAGCTTTTTTTCCTCCCCTTATGTTCTACATGTAGCTTATGCTGTGCTAAAATGCATTAATTAAAACTGTAAAAAGTCTTTATAGGCTGATAGGTGAATACTAGGCTAACTGCCCTGAAGGGCCATTTTAAGCCTGATTGTGTTATCCCATTAGATGTTCAAATTACCTTTACCTTGGTTTTTATTCCTATACTTCCCATTTGTGGATGAATGCTTCTAGGGTCATACCACTAAGTACTGAAAGGAGATCCTGCTGCTGGGTAGGGCATTTAGGCTCTGCCTCTGTCCATTCGAAGCACAGTGGGCAGTCCAGGAGTAAATTTCCTTATTCCCATTCATTGATCTTTGCTCTGTTTCAATAGGGACAGAGTTGAGCTTTGTTTTACATGGATGGGGAGTCTGTTCCAGAGTTGTATTATTTTCTGGGATATGTACCTATTCCTACAAACCAGTATGTTACAGAAGAGGTTGAGGTGTCTGGGTCTGGTATTTCTGATCCCATCTGACTTGCAGATGTGCAGTAGGTCTGTTAGAACTTTATCAGAAGTTGCCTTATAGGCCACTCACAAATCCCCCTCTTAACAGTCTGTTAGAGACTGTGTATAGTGATAGGGCTGTAAGGTGGCCTGTTTAGGTCATGTGGTTTAGTCCCTGTATTCTCTTTGTGAGTAGCCTCTATGGCATGCTAGTTGCATATGTCTGGACAAGTACATACCAAAGGAGACATGCTCATTGATGGGCCTAACGGATAGAGTGGAACAATGACATTTCTGAAACAAGATGTTATCCCTTTGCTAATAAGGTGAGCAGTATAGAAAGACTTCTTCACAACAGTAGACAACTGAATGTTGTCACTGTCTAGGCATGTTCTGAAATCTCCAACTACTGGATCAAATCTGAGGGTATATTGTCGATGTGGTAGTTTCCTGGTGCAGTCAGTTTCCCAAAAGATAGAATAATGGACTGTTTGGCATTTAACTTTAGTCCATAACTCTGGCAATAGTTATTTGTATGGGGCAAGTCCTCCTGGAGGATGGCTGAATCTTTTGGGGATTCATTGACTGCTCCCACCTTGCAGTCCTCTGCATATTTGGTCAACCAAAGACCCTTGATGTTTTCTCGGACTTCTGAGAAGTAGATGCCAAACAGGAGTGGACCCAGCACTGAGCCCCGTGGCACTCTACCAATGACTGGTCTTTTTGTGAACACTGCTTCTCCTGTTTTGACTTCCTGTCTCCTATCTGTGAGACAGTTGGTCATCCACCAAGTGATATAGCATTTTTCCCCTAAATTAGTAAGCTTTTCTAAAGTGTTTGAGTGAGGTATTATGTCAAAAACTTTGCGTGAAGGTCAATTAATCAATATGTCATTTCATTTTACTTATTAGGTTTTGGGGAGGTATTCATAAATGGGTTTACATGAAGCACTAGTTAACACAAGGTGATCTTTGTTTTCTAACCTAGTTTCCCTGAGTGTAGTGGTTAGTTATGCATGTACAAACTGATTTTGCACTACATCAGGCAGGCACACATTCATATTTTGCTGTGGGGCAGCCACTTAAGCTGTCAGCAGCATGTATGCCAGGGGGCATATGGGCCAACCATTACCACACAGTTTATGTATTTGTATCCACAGGGTGTACCACTGGTACTGTGACATGTTTAGAGCCCAGGCGCATGCTGGAGTATCATGGTGAAGCCAGCATACACCTTGAGTCTCAGTCCAAGGGCACTTTAACAATGTCCCTGTCACTCCAGGGTGACCATACAGCCACTGGCCTGAATGACACTGTAGTACCCCCCTCCCCCACACACAGAATGAACTGCACATCTCATACTAACTACCCACTCTGGGGGATCTCCATTATCACTGATGTCATATCTATCACTGATGGTAGCCCAGCAAGGACAGATAATCATACTGCATTAGCCATGCTGGCACCTGTGCTGTATGATGGGCTAGTGGTATTACAGTGTCCCAGCTGGCCTCTAACACGTGACTGTGACTTTTGGCCACAGCCAGCACATAAACATGGCCGTTATCTGGACACAAACTTCAGGTGCAGCCATAATTGGCATTGTGCACAGTCTTTGGGAACATCAGATGATGCTATGCTTGGTCGTGTGTGTTCCATGGTGGGACATGTTGACATGGCCATCTCTATGAGACTGTTAGCCACTGCTGCCATCTGTTCTCTGCATTCCAGTGTTGTCCTTAGCCACGGTGAGTGCATAACTGGGGTGGATGTAAGATGTCTATTGCAAGTTGCAGTTGTACCACCATACCCATAGTGACTGGGGGGGTTAGCCCCATAGTAGGGCCACTCAGGGAGTACTACTTCATGTGTGAACACTGTACAGGCCCTTTTCTGTCAGTTCTGCCACAGCTGTATCCTGGGGTATATGAGTCTGCACAGCCTTCATGGTACCAGGGCCATGCTGCATAGTCCAATAGTGCCTGACACATTACTTTGCAGTTGACCTACCGCACAGTCCTATAGTGGCACCCCCACCCATGACAATTAGGAGATCGCATTTGGCACCGATACATATCAATCCCTCATGACCCCCTGTCTCCACCTACAATGACCTGTGGTCTCCCATTCCCAGATAGTGTAGACTGCCATTTGTCTGCATCTTCCTTGACACCTGTACAGATTAAGATGGCTGTAACCTATAACCCCCTTTCTGTGTGCAGCTTTCTGCCACGCAGTGTGACTCAGCTATGCAGTCCATATTGTTTATTTTATTTTATTGTATATTTCTTTACTGTGATTGGTTTATACCTTTTTTCAGCTGAGACCCAGGGAGAAAAGCTCCACACACAGTTATACAAAAATTGTGAAAAACAGATTGAAACTATTTTACAGAGATATAACACTTTTAGACATTTTTTTACAGAGATTGATGTCTAACATGTTTTCTAACATATTTACAGAGATTGTGAGGAATTTTGTACAGAGTGTTTGTGATTGCTATAATGATGACATTTTGATAGAGCAAGACAAAGATGACATGTACCAAGTGAAGAATGTAACAATATCAGTTTTCCAGTAGGAAAAACATGGCTGTGATTACAGTATCAGTTTTCCAGTGGTATGCATAATTTTATTGTGTGTGACACTGCACTGCCACAGTGTATATGCCAGGGCTGATAGAGGTGAGCTAGATATCGCTGCTTTGCCTATGCTGCTGTGTTGTTTGCATAATGCCATCTAGAGGAGTGTGGGGCATCCACTGTTGGCTGTCCACTGACATCTGTGTTACTGCTGGTGGATGCTAAGGTGGTTGCAGCAGATTGCCCAGTATGCAGAGTCTTGAGAATGCCAACTGTCCTGCCTGATGACAGTGAATCATACTCTGCAGCTTGCAAATACTACAGATGTATGTCAGGCTATGTCATGAGCATAATGTAACACCCCCAGACATATCCAGGCAGTGGAACCGCAACATCAGCAGGTCACACACATTCACTGTCTACCACATTTCCCTTTTGAACATAGATAATGTTGTACTGCTATCTGACCATGCCTTGTGTAGTTCTGTACAGGTGCCAACAGTGAGGATCCCACTGGTAGCCTACATCAGTGGGAACACATTAGTAACTAGAGGTGAGAATGTGGGCTGGTGCTGTGTACCTGTTACATATGTGTGTAGCTGTGTGTGTAGGTGCGCCACTATGCCTGCACCTATCTACTGGGTTACCTTGTGGGATGTCTCCATGCAGTAAGTAGCAACAGAAATTACTTGTATGGAACATGTGAGAATCATGGGCACTGTCAGGGTGCTGTGTAGACATGTGGGTTATTAGCCCCTATGCATCATACACCAGCTGGCAGTGGATGCAATGGCAGCCATTTCTATTGATGTAACGGTGTCCCTGGACACTGGCTGGGGCATTTATTGTTACATGGGCACATTCTGTGGCTCACAATACTGCAGGGAGGCATGCAATGCCACAGCAGTCATGCATTGTGGTGGCTGTCTTCCTTGGTGTGTTGGGAAAGGAGATGATCATCATCATATTGATCAGTGCTGCACTAGTCTTAGCAGGTAGGTTGAGCTACACTGAATAAAAAAAACAAGTTTGGGTGCGAAGCCTTTCAGAACTTTACTGATGCTGAACAATATGCTTCTCTGAGGATTTAAAAGATCAGCAGTCAGCTTGTGCTTTCCTCTGCTGGGCAGATAAGTTCCCTCTATGGGAAAACTTCCATTTTCTTAATTTTGTTGATGTTTTATTGCTTTCCTCTACAGCAAGATTATTTTAAAATTAGGAATGTTTTAATGGACTGTCTCAAGACTGTAACATACTTTTAAATGGAGCTCTAGTTTATTCTGTCAGTATAAAAGTGGTGTGAAGTAACTGAAAACAAATTCTGTGTAGAAATTGTGTTTATTTTATATTTGTAGGACTGGCATAGTATGTTAGTGTTTTTCTGTCAAAAAAAGTAACTTTTGGGAATTGGTAGTGTTTACTGGCAATTGCTGCTCATCTTCCTGGGAAAGGGGCACCATTTTTGGTTTGCCCATGGAACAGACTACTTGTCCCACAGTCAGTTCTTCTTTCAGCCACAAAAAAAATTAAATAAACAGGCTTTACCACCACAGCAGGCTAACAGTTTGCTTCAACCGTAGGTGGGTGACTCTGCTATGGCCATTTGTTGTACCTCAGACCACTCATCTCTTACCCCAGATCCCTCTGGTGTAGTACCTACAGCCACTGTGGACTGTGGGTTATCCATGTTGTCTGCAGTTGCTGGGGTCTCCTCAGTGGGCAAGGGAGAGCCACTCTTGTCTGTTGACTCTCTTGTTGGTCCTGGGAGAGGGAACAGGGAAGGGTGTCAGAATGTTGTGCCCATCCCTGGAGAAGCTGCTGCTGCCATTAGTAATATGGCAGTTCCCATTTTTCTTGTCAAAATTAAAGAGAAAACCAAGCACTATATTTATTCCTCCTCAGTTTTCTTTGGATGGGTGTAGTTTACTGGGTCTGGCTCAGGGTTTAATTCAGTCTATTGATCTTTCTTGTAAAGTTGTTTCTGGTAAAAGAAAGGTGGATTCCTCTTTTCCTGAAGAGACTCAACATTCTAAATCTGCACAGGAAGATACAGGGATGGATACATGTTTTTTTCCTCAGATTTCTGATTCAGATCAGAGGAAAGCTAAATTTCTGATTCTCCCTGTGTGGGTTTCTCTTTCTGTGAGACTATTGTTGGAATCTGCCAGTGTTTCAGTGGGAGAACACTGAGGTTTCTCAATCCTTCAGAAAGTACTATGAGTTGTTACAGAAGGATTTTCCAGAACCTACACCCATTCCTCCTTTCTGTCTACTTAGAGGATATGTATTACTGCCTGCAATTTTCCTGATACTCAGCCAGCTGCCACTAAATGGCAGATAGGATGAATAAAGTTCCTAATTCTTTTAAATTTTTATAAATTGTTCCCAAACCTGACTCAGCTGTTATAGCTTTAGTTGATCCCAGTGCTGCTAAGCCCTTAGTTAATTCCAGTCCTACTTTTCTGATAAGGATGGGAAAATCATTGACAGATATGGGGAAAAAGTGTATACTTCTGCAACTCGGATTTTTCAAAACTTTGAATTGTCAGGCTCATATGTTAAAATTTGTTCTCACAAATTGTGAAAGTATGAGGAATGATTTATCTGCAGTTTCTTCTTGTGAGGAAGAATTTGCTTTAAAGAACGTACTTTCTTCTGTTGCACAGGTCACTATTCACTGTTCACAGTGCGTGTATGACTCTGTTGATACTTCTTCCAGGGCTATGGCCACTAGTACTGTTTTGAGGATGGCTGCATTCTCAGAACCTCATGGATGATGATAAAAATGATATTTTAAATTCTCCTTTAGATAGAGATAGAGATGTACTGCTATTCCCCTCTGCTGCAGAGATGATCAAAAAGTGTCATGAAAGGAGAGAGCAGATCCAGGGAATCTCTTAAGATTTTTTAGCCTTCCTTTTCCAAATTTTCCAAGGAATTTCCAAAAAAAACCCAGAATAAACAACAAAATACCGGTAAACAGACGTTTAAGAAGAAATGTAAAGTGAAAATCATTTATCAAGGTTACAGATGGCATTGGGAGGAAATTCCTCCTTTCCAAGGGGTCATTCCTCATACTCCAGATCAGACTCTCTTCTTTCCACTGGTTCTTCATCACATGCTGTCCCAAGGAATGATAGAACCAGTTCCTCCCTCCCAGGTGGGGAAGGGTTTTTATTCAATGATAATCCTAGTACCAAAGGAAGAAAATTTTTGGAGACCAGTTCTAGATCTTTCTTTCCTAAACATTTTTGTGATAATGCCCAAATTCAAAATGTTCTCACTTCACAGCCTGTTATATCTCCTGACTGAAATCGCTGTTGCAGTATTCCTGACATATGGGTTGTCACTGCTGATGTCCGACTGGGGTACCAAAATTTTACCTTCCTTGGGTCATATGTTTGATACATGACCTCAGTTCATATGCATTGGAGTATAAAGACAGGTGTACAAGTATGGATCCTCAGACTATCTTGCCACCAACCATATCACAGGTAATGCATCAGTCAGTCTGTTCATTGTTTGGTCATTCGTATCTTTCCTTCATTCATTCATCTAGATAAGTGCCCCATTGAGGAACCTTCCTTTTTATATTTTGATATTTTGTTAAATATGTACATATCAGCTAGGAGCGGTAAGTGCGAGTGCAGTAGGCAGATACCATACAGGACTTGCATACCAAGTGTCTTTTTTGTCTAGGCCTGGAATGCAATCATAAATCTTGCTATATCTGTCAATTGTTCATTCAAAAAACCCTTAGGTCTAGGCTTTCTACTCATAACAGCTTTCTCAAGAGCCAGCGTCTTAAAAACTTGGCCCAATCCAAGATGGTTGACTCAGTTTCATCAGATGTCCCTCTGTCACTGAAGAAAAAACTTAAGAGACCTCAAACAGATCTGGAGTCCAATGTTTCTGACATACCTTTTGAGGTTTCAGTACCCGTGATACATCAGGCTACTTCTCAGTTGCCTGCTGAGACCACATTGGAGGCCAGTATGGCTCCTGAGGCCTTGCAAACTGCCAAAGCATCAGTGGAATTCTAGTTAGAGAAGAAGTCCCAGTCTATCTTAGAGGTCAGATGTGGTTCTGAACCTCCATGTCTCATCCAAGTGGACATCATGCCTAAAAAGAAAAAAACAGAAGACTAAGCATGTGGCCTTGCCCTCAGCAGTTAGAGGTGAGTGGATGGAATTCTCACAAGGGCTGTTCAAAGCTGTTACATTTTTGAAACCCCCCTCCTTCAGGTCTCCCCAACCACAGGCTACTCCTTTTAAACCTACTATAGCTTCCTTTTCCTTTGAGGAGGAATAGGGCTATGACTCTGACCATTCTCTGGATTATGCCACTCAGCTGTATTCTTCGGGACAAATCTCTTCCAATGAAGGAGACTGGGAGACTCTACAGAGCATGATGAAACACTTTGGCAATCCACACAGGTCTCTAATGTTCAGAAGAGGTATTACATCCTCTTGAGATGGGCACCCTTGCCCCTTCTACAGTCCCACCTGTCCTTGAGGCTTTCCAGGACACCTTTCAGTCCACCTCTTCTGCACCTGATTCTCAGCCACCAGCTCCTGAGAAACCAGATGGGTTTTATAAGGTCCCTGATGACCTTAAATATTTACATAAGAACTTTGTGGCAGTCCTTACTGCAGTGTCTCTCTCTTCAGATAAGCCCTCTAAGCTTCTGCCCAGTACTAATGCCCTACCTACTGATAAAGATAGTAGGGCTGTGGATAGATGGAGTACGAAGATTCACACCTCAGCTACCCTTGCTTTTAGGGCAATAAATTAGCAGACTCAAATGACAAAGTATTTGATTTCTCTTCTTAACTCCTTAAACAAAGTTATCTTGGGTCCTCCTTCAGCAGACTCTAAGCATCAAATGCAGTGTTTACCTTTGCAGGGCACTCAGATTGCCGTACTCAGCATTAAGTGCAGCTATAATGTTGTGGATGCTTCTTCTAGAGCCACTGCTACTGGCTCTGTTATCCACAGGTATGCATGGCTTTGCACTCAGCCTGTACCTGAAGATTTCAAATCTAAAATTCTAGATTCACTTTTCAACAAAGACTTACTGTTTGGCTGTCAGGCAGTCTATTCAAAACACTCCAAGACCCAGGTAAGACCATGAAAGACTGCAGACAGGTACTTCTGTCCTCAGTTCCTAGATTTAAAAAACAAACCAAAACTCTGTAATGGCACAGTGGAAATAGGCACAGACAAAGCCCAATAATAAAACCAAGTATTTAATGAAACGCTTTTCGTTATTGTAGATGCAATAACTTCATCAGATAACATTTGAAAATTTTTTCAACCACGTTTAAATAAAGTCTTTAAAACATCTTATGACATCATTAAGCCAACCAGAACAGTGCATCACAATGCAGAACACAAAATTAAAGGGATACAAGCCTCAAAACATTACTGTCAAATGCTGTAGTATAGTAAATGAAACTTTAAATCTTAAAAAGAATCACTACACTAATTTTAACTCCAATCATTTAAAACAGTTTTAACCAATTTAACAACTATTTGTCAACAACAAAATTATACATATGGCTAGGTAATTCATCAACGTTGACTGTCATTTTTCACTCTCATTAGATGTTTAAAACTAATTTTACCTCCTCAAACTTTTAAATTTTAACAGGCACAAAATATTACATCCCTCTTTTAGTCCGGGGTTACTAAAGGCATTTAATACTAACTGCCAACATAGTTCTAGCTCTTCAAGTTGTAATGAAACTGGACATCCTCTTACATCCACTTGTACTTGATCAATTGCTTTAGAAGAAAAAGTGTGCCTTTCATATATTTGAGTGTGTCTAGCCAGGGCATTATCCATCTTTTTCCTATCAATAGTGTACATGTGCTCGTATATTCTGTCACGTAGTCTAAGTTCGTTTTTTCCTACGTAGAACCATATACATGATTTACACTTAGCCAGGTACACTACAAATCTTGAGTTACATGTTAATTTAAGGTTAAGGTAGTACTTTTTATTATTCACTATGAACATCCTTTCTATCTCAATCAATTTACAAAATCTACACACACCACAAGGTGACATACTGGATTTCCTGTGGATTTCCTGTCCATTTGTTTGTGGTAATTACTTTCTAGCAAGATTTTAAGGTTGCTACCTCTTCTGAATACTATGTTTCTTCCCCAATTTTTCTACCAAGAGTTTGTCATTTATTATTAGTTCCCAATTTTTAAAAATGATATGGGTAACTAAAGGACTATCCAAATTGTAAGTGGTAATAAAACTGCTCTTACAGTTAAATGAAGTTTGTGGTTCAGATTATGTTGTGTTGTGTCCAGACAGTGTATTAGTTGTATAATCAAATTCAACACGTCTCTAAATACTGAACACCTTTGTATAAAATAGGAGTGATGATTCCATTATCCCTTTTATATTGAACTTCCTCAACTAAACCATTTATTAGGTCAACCGGATAGCCACGCTTCAAAAACATACCGCTCAAACATGCACATTCAGCTGAAAAATCAGACTCAAGTGATACCATTCTAGCTGCTCTTATAAGTTGGCTCTTAACAATAGAGTGCTTCTGTGAGAAAGGGTGATCACTTGAGAAGTGTAAAAAAAGAGTTACAGTAAGTCTTTTTCCTAAAAATATTAGAAACCAGCCTAGAATTAATGACATCCTTGTATAACTTGACATCTAAATAGTTAATCGACAGACTGTTAAAGTTGAAAGTAAACTCAAAAAACTCTGTTGTACTATGTAGGTAATCAATGAATGCTTTTGCATCTGTATAGTCACCACGAAAGGCTATAAAGATGTCATTCAAAAATCGAGTATAGTACACAATATTAGCCTTGTGTGGTAAGCTCCTATAAATAAACTCTCTATCCCAATAGGCCATTACTAAATTAGCAAAACTGGCCCCACATGGTGAACCCATAGCCACACCTGTCCTTTGCAACTAAAATTTTTGATCAAACATAAAATAATTATTGGTAAGAATGATGTCTAGAAGTTCTTCTACCAATTGAATTTCTTGTACAGGTGCACCTTTAGATTTCAGCAGTAGACTCACCCATTCAATACCTGTTTCATGTGGAATAGAAGTGTAAAGATCCCTGACATCAATTGTTAGAAAGTTATCTACAGTGAATTCTAACTTATTCATGCTATCCAAAAATGTCCAGGAATCTTTACATACTTGAGGCTCAGATTTAAGGTATTTTTTCAAAACATGATCAATAACCTTTTCACTAGGGTAAGTAATTGACCCTCTGCTATCAATAAGAGGCCTCATGGGTGGGTTTTGAAGGTTTTTGTGTAGTTTGAGTATACCAAACATAATGGGTATCTTTGGAAAGGAAACTACTATATAGTTATATGTATCAATATCAATTTTTGCCTCAATAAAGAGGTCGTTAAGGTAACCTTTAATACAGTTATAAGCTGTGTTAACCTCATTAAGTGAGGCACAAGCATAAGCTTCACTTTCCAACAGTAAGTACATTCTATTGTTGTAATCAGCTTGATCAAGTATAACAAGCCCCCCCTCCCTTATCGGGCTTGCACACCCTGACATTCAGTGACCTCAATTCTTAAAGGGCTTGTGTCTCCGCATAGGAGATATTACTCCTTTTATTATTGTACTTAACCCTGTTGTTAAAATGTAGCATGTGCCTTAAATCTAAGTCGCAAATATTTTCAAATAAATTTAATACTGGGTGAAGTGGGGGGTTGAAAACACTGGGAACTCTGAATTTTTTGTCATCACCCTCCTGTGAATTACCTAGTAACACAGTTAGATTAAGTTTTCTGACAAAACATTTCAAGTCAATAATTGTGCTAGCCAAGTTAACATTTCTACTAGGGACAAATGTGTTGCCCCTTGACAACAAATCAACGAATTCTGGGTCAATTTCTATAGATTTATAGATGTATAGTTGAAAACATTAAAGTTAGTATTAAATGCCTGTAATAACCCTGGACTAAATGAGGCATGTAATATTTTGTGCCTGTTAAAACTTAAAAGTTTGAGGAGGTAAAATTAGTTTTAAACATTTAATGAGAGTGAAAAATGACAGTCAACGTTGATGAATTACCTAGCCGTATGTATAATTTTGTTATTGACAAATAGTTGTTAAATTGGTTAAAATTGTTTTCAATGATTGAAGTTAAAATTAGTATAGTGATTATTTCTAAGATTTAAAGTTTCATTTAATTACACTACAGCATTTGACAGTAATGTTTTGAGGCTTGTACCCCTTTAATTTTGTGTTCTGCATTGTGATTTTTTCAAGTGCACTGTTCTGGTTGGCTTAATGATGTCATATGATGTTTTAAAGACTTTATTTAAATATGGTTGAAAAATTTTTCAAATGTTATCTGATGAAGTTATTGTATCTACAATAATGAAAAGCGCTTCATTAAGTACTTGGTTTTATTATTGGGCTTTGTCTGTGCCTGTTTCCACTGTGCCATTACAGAGTTTTGCTCAGTTCCTAGATACCATAGGAACTGTCTAAATCTACCTCCTCCATTAAAATGGATCTTAGGATAGTCCAGAAACAAAGGAAGACACTAAGGAAAAAATATTCTGAAAAATCCCAGAGGGAACCTCCAAATTGGAGGCCACCCTTTGGAGACAAAAACCTGTGACTACCCCTTCAGCATTCCTCCACCTGTTCCCAGTCTTGTTATCTACGTTTCTCAAAGATTGTTGCTCTCCCTGTCCAGTTGGGATGCTGTTATCACAGACAAATGCATCCTCTCCATCATCAGGGATGGCTATGCCATGTCTTTGGAAAACATGCCCCTTCTGAGAGGCATGCCACAACCTCCTCAAAACCAAGTATCCTTCTGATCCTTATTATTCAAGACCTCTTGAATCAGGGGAACATTGAGCAAGTACCAATAAGATTTTATTCCAAAATAATTTTTCTAGTCCCAAGAAAAGAAGTACATTGGAGACCCATCCTAGTTCTGCCCATCCTGAACACTTACCTTCTTTCAAAATGCTCTGTCTTCAGTCTCTTCTGCTTTTCATTCTCCCACAGTCATTCTTAGTGTCATTAGATCTCAAGGATGCCTATTTGCACATTCCCATGTGTCCTTCCTGCAGGAGATTCCTTGGGTTTTTCTTTGGCTCCTCCCACTATCAGTTTACTTTCTCTGTCTTTTTGTCTTTCCACAGCCCCAAGAGTGTTCACAAAGTGTCTAGCACCTGTAGTAGCTTTCTGCAGCACTCAAAGAATTCAGATTTTTCCCCTACCTGGATGACCTTCTGATCCAGGCTGTTCCCCAGAGATTCTTCTCCAGTATCTTCAATTCACTTCATCTTCTGACAGGCCTGGTTTCACTATAAACTACAAAAAAATCACACATGGTTCCTACAAAGGACTTGATGTTTATAGGATGAAGGCTGGACCACGAAAATTCTTGCCTTTCTGCCTCAGGAGAAGGTTGTCACCCTGTCCACTTACTTTCAGGACCTCTCCTCTGCAACCCATTGCTCTGAAAGAGAGATGCAAAGAACTTTGGAATTCATGGCAGTCACCATCCCTATTCTCCCCTGGCCAGATTCCATGTGAGGAAAGTTCAGTGGTACCTAAAGTCTGTGTGGTCCAAGCACTGCCACCCTGATTCCCATCCTTTATTGTCTCAAAAAGGAGCTTATGTAGTAGAAGGGATAGGTTGACTCAAGATTACCTTTCACTCCTCTTTGTCCTCTTTAACAGGTTTACACAGACACCTTGGACACTAGGCAAGGAGGGGCACAGACAGGATTACACCAGAGGCAGGGGAAATGCCATCCCCATTTCCTGGAAGAACATAACCTGAAAGAAATGAGGGCTGTTCTCCAAGCCCTTCAGATTTTCACCCCCTTTTGGAGACCAGAACCCCTGCAAGTGTACACAGACAAGACCACAGTCATGTGGTACAGAAACAACCAGGGAGGCACCAGGTCTTATCAACTCTGTAGTTTGGCACAGGAGGCTTGGAATTTGGCAACACAATTGAACATCATGCTCACAGCTACATACATCCCTTGTCAAGACAATGTACTAGTAGACTGCTTAAGTCATTCTCTGGCAGACCCTCCCCACGAGAGGACCTTGAACAGAAAGGTCTTCCACAACATCACACTTCAGTGTGTGGCACTCCTCAAACAGACCTCTCTGCTTTGCCAAGCAACTATCAGCTTCTCCAGTTCTGCACCAGGGACCCTTACCCCACAACCTGAAGGGCATATGCCTTCTCTTTCAAATAGACAGGGAAATTCTTCTATGCCTTCCCTCTTCTGTCCCTCCTATCAAAAATTCTTCTCAAAGTACAAAAGGAGACACCCAGACTCCTCTTATTGGCTCCATTATGGCCGAGGCAACATTGGTTCCCCCTGCCATTTCACCTGGCCAAAGGAAATTATAGGTGGATTCCTCTGCGGCTGGACCTGATTATTCAGCAAAAGGGACTGCTGCTCCACCTGAATCTTCCATCACTCAGCCTAACCCTATAGATGATAGGATTTTAATCCTTCAAAGACATCTCTTCTCTGAAGAGGTGGTGTACAAGTCCTACAACCATAAAGTCTTACATGTCTAAGTGGTAAAGGTTTTCTTCTGGTGCTGAAAAACATGGTCAGGATCTGCCATTAGAGCAAGTCCCTACAGCACTGCAATACCTTTATGAGCTTCTTTAATCAGACTATGTTGACACCTGTACAAAAGCTCACTTGTCTGCTATCAATGCCTGTCTCCCTGTTAACCTTACACTTATGGCTAGGCTGGAGGTCAAGCTTTTCCTCAGGGGAGTTCTATATCTTAACACCCCCCAATCAAACCCATATCTCCTCCTTGGGGTGTTAAGTTTGTGCTAGAAAAGTTTACTCTGCCTCTCTTTGAAATAACTTCTTCCGCTTCTCTTCTCTTGATCCTCACATCTGCCAGCATGGTTTCTGAGCTGTAAGCTGTTATGGGCATTTCCTGTTTTCTCATTTTTCACAGAGACCGGGTTACTCTCAGGGCTAACCCATCCTTCATGCATAAAGTAGTGAATGAACTGTCTCTCTGTAGGCCATTCATCTTTCCACCTTTTTTCCCAATTCCCAAAATGGAGGAAAGGGTCTTAAATCCCCTAGACATTTACAGGGAACTCAGAATTTACCTGGACAAAACTAAATCCTTCTGAAAGACTGACCAGCTGTTTGCATCCTTTATGATCCCTAAGCTGGGAAAGACAGTCTCCAAGCAAACTATTGCAGCCTGGATTTCAAAGGCCACTACTTTCTGCTACTCCCCCCCATGGTAAGACCTTACCTTCCTGCCAAAAAGCATATTCCCCTAGGGCAGGCACTTCTTCAGGAACTTTTCACAAAGGAAACAACTCCGGGTCTATCTTGGGGACAGCTACTTGGTCCTCTACACATTTACCAAACACTGCAAAATTGATACTTTCTCTAGGTGGAGGACAGGTATTGCTTGGTCAGTCCTGTCTGGACTGCTGGACAGTCCCCAATAGCCAACCACCCTTCCTTTCTCCTTCAGTGCTGGGAATCACCCATATGTCAGGAATACTGCAACGGTGATTTCAGCCAAGAACACAGTACAGTTGTGAAAGAATGTATCGTGACAACAGATGTCCTACTATCACTATATTCCATCCCGTTTGCTCTTTCTCATTTCCATCTTCAGTTGTCTCCTTTGCTCTAGACTTTTCTGTCTTACATAGACACTTGGGAATTTTCTTACCAATTTGACCAAAACCCCTCCTAGCTGACTAGTCTAATCTTCCAGTAATATTCAGGCTGCTGGCTTGGAGATAGTCTAAGGATTCACATTCATGCATCTGTCTTTATACCCCAGCACATACACTACACTAACAGTGTTCACAAAGTGTCTGGCTCCAGATGTAGCTCATTGCAGGCTACAGAGTATCCAAATTTTTCCATATTTAGATGACTTGCTTGTATTTTCCAAGTCTTCTTCAAAGTGCCAGGAATGTCTCTATTTGGATGAGAGATCTCTTATACAAGCTAGGATTCCAAGAGTGCATTCAGAAGTCTTTCTTGATTTCTTTACATTACATTGTGTTTCTGGGATGTCAGCTAGACATCTCAGTTCAAACGAGTTTTTCTTCCACAGGAAAAATAGATTTTTATCTAAACCTATTTCTAAGGTTTTCTACTCAGACTTTGATCAGTGTGAGAAAACCTCAGGATTTTGGGTCTCATGGCATTTATGATTCTCACAATACCCCTGGCAAGACTCCACATGAAAAAAATAAAGTTGTATCTGAAATCTCTTTGGTCCCAGCATCAATACCCTTTATCTTTTTAAATCCCACTACTGGGGTTTGTCAGGAGAGAAATCTTTTGGCAGGGACAACAGATGGCTTTAAATCCAGATCTGCCCTTGTCACTCCCTACTGCAAAGCATTCAGTCACCACAGACACTTTAGACTTTGCTTGGGGAGCAATTTCAGGAGGGATAAAAGTGCAGGGGTTGTGGGACACCAATGACAGATTCACGTACATAAATGTTCAAGGAGATGCTTGCCCTGATCAAGGCACTCAACTCTGTGAACCATCTTTGGTCCCTGGGACCTCTTCAAGTGGTTACAGATGATACCCCAGTCATGTGATACATCAGCAAGCAAGGTGGGAACCAGGTCATACTCCTGCAGATTAGCAATGTTAGCTTGGAATACAGCTTCATAGCACAGCCTCACTCTACAGGTATCTTACATTATGTCAGAGCAAACCTGTGTTGTAGAGAAGCTGGGCAAGACCAGGGCAGACCTACATGAATGGAAAGTAGATCAGGGTGTCTTCCCACAATTGATTCATATGTAGGGAGTTTCTCAAGTAGACCTCTTTGCCTCATCTCTGAGCAATCAAATGGCAAGATTCTGTTCCAGGACTCTATACAAGAAGACCTGGAAGGCCGATGTTTTTTTTTTTCTTTTCCTGGGACAGGGATGTTCCTTTATGTTTTTCCACCCTTTCCACTGATTTCCAGGTTACTTCTGAAGATTTAGAAGGAATTCCCCAAGGTCACTGTGGTGACTCCATTCTTGCCGGGGCAACTGTGGTTCTCCCTTCTTTGGGAAATGACTACTCACAAAAGAACATGAGTGTTTGATACATGCCAACATCAGTCACCTACAGCTGACTGTCTGAATGACAGGGTCTTAATTCCTTTTAGGCACTTGTTTTGTGAGGATGTTCAACAGGCACATATGTAGGCATAGAAAGCTTGCTACTAGAAAATCATATATTAGCAAATGGAAAAGGTTTTCTAAATGCTAACAAAATAACCAGCACTCATTCAGGGCTAGTTGTTCTCTGGTTCTACAATATTTTTTTGAGATAGTATCCTGTGGCCTTACTCATTCCTCTGTCAAGGTTAATTTATCCTCCATTTCAGCATGTCTGCCACGCATCCTCCTCTTTCAATGCCAGCTCATGTCAAAATGTTCTTGAAAGGGGGTTTTGCATAAGAGGCCTCCAAGAAAACTAGTGCACCCTCCTTGGGATCTTCATTTTGTGTTAGAGAATGTAACATTTGCTCCATTTGAACCAGCTAATCTGGCTGAGTTGAGGCTCTTAACATGGAAAACAGTTTTACTGATTGATTGGACCAATGCAAGAAGTGTTTTGGAAAAGCAAGCTCTTATGGTGAGTCATCCCTTTCTCTTTTTGCACTGGGACAGGATTTCTTTGAGAACTAATCCTTCTTTTATGCCATACATTTTATCCTAGTTTACTTTAAGCCAAACTATTTATCTCCCCATTTTCTTTCCTGATGCTAAAAGTGAGGAAGAGCGGGTATTCCATACCCTGGATGTCCAGGAACAACTCTGGTACTAGCTTGACACAACTAAATATTTCAGATCTTCAGCTCAATTGTTCATTTCTTGTGAAGGTAAGAAGAAGGGACAACCTATGTCGAAACATACTATTTCCAAATGGTTTTCCAAGGCTCTTTATTACTTTTCATTATACACATCACAACAAAGCTATTCCAGGCAGGGTTAAGGCCCACTCTTCCTTCCAGCGCCTTGGCTTCACCTATGATGTTTTGGAAAGGTTGGATTCTAGAAGTATTCCTGAAGCTGCTACTTGGTTCTCTGTACTTTTATAAAGTATGTAAGCTCGACTCCTGCAAGCTTTGCTAGGACCGTTATCCAGAGGCTCCTGGGCTCATTATCTTCTTCCACTTCCCGAATGTAGTTAGCAAAGTCGATTTACACATATAGCTAAGGCTGCTGCAGCAGTGATCAGTACGAAGAGCATAGTGCAGTTGTGCAAGTGAACCGTGTAAAAGTAGGAGCTTTGAATGATTACTGCTACAGTAGACACTCCTTCCCTCCATCCCCCTTGTTTTTTAGTGAGTTTTTTATGCCGGGCTGTAGAAATGTATTTTTTTGTTTTTCCTAGTATTGGATTTTCAGGGCTCTGCCTTCTTCTCCCTGTTGGCAGGAAAGATCTGAAGAGCTTAGGGATCAAACTTGTCTTTTAGTCAGCTCAAAGTCAAGCTGCCTGACAGTTTGGGCACATGGAAGGTGCCCTGAAACTTTTGAAGCTGGCCAGCTCTTATACCCTTTGCAGGATATAACCATAAAGCTAAGGTAGAATTGATCATTCTAACATTTACTGTTATGGGAAGTTTTATTTACACAACTGTACTTTCTCATCCACATGTGGAAACAATGTGTCAAGGAACATGTTTAGCATTCTACAACATGATAGGTTCACTCCCATCCATTGGTCAAGATTTCTCTTGAACAAGGCCAGCGGTCTGCCTCATGTGATTTTTGTTCCACAGCACAGCAGGTCTTCTTTGGGTGATAATATATCCCTCCCAGCACGTCGATTAATAACCGTGTCAAGGTGCCTCATGTACCGATTTTTTGTTCCACAGCATAGAGTCTCGGTGATGAATCTATCCCTCCAGCGCACGTGATTAATAGCCGTGTCAAGGTTTAAGTCTCCTTGTGGCTCTGATGGATCTAGATTTTTGTGAAGCATATTCATCAAATCTGGGTTTGACGGTCACCTCTGAGCAAGCGGTGGCGACTGAATCAATCATTGGTCTGATGAGTGATGAGTAAAGGGAGACTATGACCTCCTTGATCTAGATGAGAATCCTTCATGATAAGGTGGGCAATGTAGAAGGTCTTCCTAACTACTTTAGCTACATGGGTGTCGAATGACAGACTACTATCAACCCTGGTGGTCCCCTGATAACTTCTTCTTCTGTGTGCTCAGGATTGCCACCTATTTGGTAGCTAGGGTAACCTTGTTTTTTCGAAAGGGTATGACTATGCATTTTTGGCAAGTTTGCAGTCATCTGCAAACGACAGGCTTTGAGTCTGACAAGGCGCCAGCAACTGGACCCTGTGGGTTCTGTTTGCAACCCAGCTGTTTGCCCCCCCATTATGGATGTATGCTGATGAGTTGCTGATGATATTTTTCAATGATTGTATCGGGGTATTGTATCAAGCCAGATCGGGTCGTATGGTAGGCTGTATGACTGCCCATCAATGGCTTGGGTGACTGTTTTTGAAAAAAGTCAAAAAAGTTAAAAAGCATGATCTGCCTTTGACAAAGCCAAACTGGTTGGATCCAAAGTCTGCAAATTCCTATGTCTTTTATTTATGGTCTCCATTATGATCCTCCATGGCTGGCTTTGCAGATAAGCTAATGGGCTAATGGGGTTCCATCCAGGGGGGGTGGTGGCACCGCTTTGTGGAGAAGTACCACAGTTGCAGTGTCGCCACTCCTGGGTGTGTATCCAGAGGTAAGACTTTGATTTCATTGAGTTCATGGAGGGTCCCATGGATGCTGTGTTTGCCTGTGAAATAGCCATGGTGTCCTCAGTTTCTCTTAAAAGGTCCCAATGGCTAGTATGGTGAGGGCTGTACATACCTTGGTATCCAGAGAGGTACTGGAAGTATGTGCATTTCACCAGTTCTAGCTTGTGGGCCATATGTGTCAAACAATGACCATATGATGACTGTATCACTGTGCAGCAAGTCCTGGACATGCTGGTCTGTCAGTTGGTGCGAAACAATCCTCTGATGGTACCACTTTCTATTGCATGAGTGGTCATATTGCATGCATGGTTGACTACCACTTGAGCTTAGTAAATGCTAAATTAACATGCCATAGCTGTTTGGTGTGTTCTTTGTCTTTATATTCACTTGACACAAGCACCGGTGCAAAGTAACACCTGACAACTCTGAATCATGACTTGCTTTCCCTTATTCTGATTTGCACGTCAATATACACTCATTAGATTGTGCTTCTTAATTTGCATGCAATTATACTTGACCATCTTTCCACTTTTTTTTACCCATTACCTTATATGTGTCTCTATAAATTGTTACCTATGTGCTCATTTTTTTATTTTTGGCACAAGGCCACACTGAAAACTTTGCTAAATGTCTTTAATACCACCCCCTCCCTGGATGTTTCTTGCAGTTATTTTGCTTTTAAGCAAATGTTAGCAGTGTGTAGGTACACAATCTTTTTATTCCAGTTGTGTTTATAGCCTAGAAAAATATGTAGTAGATGGGTCAGCAGTTAAAAAAAAGATATGCTCTGTTTCACCATGGTGTCTGAAAATATATGTAGTGTAGTTTATATGGCAGTACACAGATGCATTGTAGGAAACATATTTTTCGATCGTAGAAAGTAATGTAATATATTTACTTTGAGCATTTGTTAGAAACAGACAAGTGACATGCACTAAAAGCAGGCTTAGGACTTAACTCATTTGTATAAAAGCATAATTAAATTGTAATCTATATGTAGTATGAGGTGGCAGCTGCTGTTCTGTGCTTGTTACAAGGCCACTGTAAAGTGTTATTCTGTTCTGAAAGTTGATATATGTTACAGTACAGTTTTTTAACTGGGAGACTTGTACACTTTGCCTTTCCTGGGTTTAGAACTGTTGCTGCTGACCCTACAGTTAGTAGTTGGGACTGAATGAATGAAATCATATCAGATAGCTAGACAACAAAGGCTGCTAATCACACAAATTTCAGTTCTTTGTGAAAGCCTGCAGTGACCTTGAAGGAGTTATGTGTATGAGGTTGTAAGATGTGGGTCACTAGTGCAAAATGTTCTCTAGTGAAAGTCTGACTGTGAAAGTGAAAATGGCATTCATGCTGATAGTTTTTCAGTGTTTTCGGAGGTTTTGTGGGATCTTTGTCACTAGTACAGATCACACTAGAGATACAGCAGAAGCATTGCTAATAGGAATCCAACCATTCAAAATGGTAGCCTAGACTGAAGTTTCTTCAGTGTTTTCTTCTGAGGGGCCTGTTTCAACTCTTTCTTAGTTAACTCTGAAATCTCTGCAGGTTGGAGTAAAGGAAATGCAGTAATCATTGGTATTATTTTTGCATTCACACTAGTGAGTTTTCCTGCCAATGCAGGTTTTTGTGTGCAATTTACTTAATTTCTGAGGGGGGTTTTTTACATGTATTTGTACTAGAGGATAGTACTGATAATAGAATTTAGTTGCATATTTGGTTCTTTTATAGCCATGCATCACTGGAAGCAAAAGTGGAAAATAAAACACAGTGATATATAATTAACATTAAAATTTCTTTAAGGTATAGATTATTTAGTTTATTATTAATTTTCCATTTGCTATGTAGATAGGCTCACTTTTGGTATTACTGTTCCTTGTTTTAAAGTAAATTGTGTTTGTAAAACTCTGAACAAATCACAAAAGTGTAACATATCACTGGAATACCTGATGTAGTTTTCCCAGACTGTAAGGTATTAGTTACTATAGCAATAACCCACGCCTGGGTGTGGGTAATGCTGGATTTACCCACGGTTGGTGTGGTTTGGTCCCGAGGGCAAAAACAAAGCCAACCGTGAGTAAATCCAGCATTACCCACACCCAGAAGTGGGTTATTGCTATTATACAATGACATTATTTAAGAAAAAAAAACAATTACTTTTCTTAAATAATGGCATTGTATAATGCCTCCTTGCTGCCCTTTCGCAGCTGTCTGGTATTCCGCGGCAGTTCTGATGTACTGCGCATGCGTATGCCTACACAGTACATCAGAGCTGTGGGCAAAAGCAATGGAGAAAGCAAGATCTCCATTGCTTTTTACTGTTTCGCTATGTTAAATGGGTTTAACATAGCGAGACAGTTTTGAAAAAGCAGCGGAGAATCTCCGTTGCTTATTTATAGCTGTCTCGCTATGTTAAACCCATTTAACATAGCGAGACAGTTTTGAAAAAAGCAACGGAGAAAGCAAGATCTCTGTTGCTTTTTACAAACTGTTTTGCTATGTTAAATGGGTTTAACATAGCGAGACAGCTTTAAAATAAGCAACAGAGATTTCCGTTGCTTATTTTAAAGCTGTCTCGCTATGTTAAACCCATTTAACATAGCGAGACAGGTTTTAAAAAAAAAGCAACAGAGAAAGCAAGATCTCTGTTGCTTTTTACACACTGTGTCGCTATGTTAAAGGAGTTTAACATAGCGAGACAGCTTTAAAAAAAGCAACGGAGATCTAACATTAACATTAACATAGCGAGACAGTGTTTTAAAAAAGATTTATACTAATGGAAAAAGTCTGGGCGACCGGACCTTTTTCCATTAGTATAAGTCTATTTACAACGTGCACGCTAGCCAGTCAGTGTGCACGTTTTGGAATATAATAAACATTCCATCCCCTAAATGTGCCAGGTGTAATTGCATCAGTAGAAAATGCTATGTAAAATACATATTGATGCAACATATGTAAATTTCACCAGCTGGCCTGTCTATAAGATGAGCTGCAAAAGGTCTGCAAGTTTCTCATCCTTCAACACCTATGAAACACAGAGTTCCAGTTTTCATGAGGTTAAAGGAAGTAATTTGTTTATTGCAGTGCTGTGTCTGGAGTGCATAAGTAGTGGTTTTGTAATTTGTGTGTATGTGTTTGTTGGGCTGTTACATTGGCACACTCTATTGTCTTGTATCTTAAACAATTGCAGTTGTGCAGTGAGATTAAATTTGCACGTTTGCATGCAGTCTTTTTGATATTTATTTGTATTACAAGTCAGTTAAAAAAATAAAATTCATTTTGTGTGCTTTTGTTTTTATGTAAAATGTTTTATTTTCATTATATATTTCTTTTCTACATCATGATCTAACATTAAGTCATAGTAGGACTAATGTTTTGTTTGTCCTCTATACACATCAGCATTCTCCATTTTTGTCTAAGAATTCCCGCACTCAGTGACAAATATCTGTCTGCTCAGTACAGTGGATGCCATAATCTTACGTAGCCTGGCGCAGACCATGTATGCTAATTTGAACACTTTTAAATGATCATAATGTCACACATCGGCTACATCCCTGTGCATGCCCCTTCTTTGCTTCCCACAAAGTTTGAACCTTGAGGCTTCCTAATTATCAGCAAAAGTTTCTGCATTCTCTCTTGCTTTTGGTATTCTTTTAGATATTCAAAATTTGTCCAAATCTAGCATTAGATGGTGGACAGAGATTTCTCATAAAAGACTGTTGGAAGGGTCCTTTTTGAAGGGGAGTGGGAAGCCCTGATGTTTCTTCGTTGAGGACTTCATTTCGGATGACTGGATGGGGCCTTATGCTTCTCAAAGTAAGTCTACATTGTGCTTGGTCACCCAGTCCATGCAGGGACAAGGATCGTCCCCAAGTAGTGAGAAGAGGATTTTGTTCTGCACCACCAATATGGCAGCGGACTATTAGCTTGGGAAAGGAATACCTCTAATAACAATCCCAGAAAGTAAATCCCAGTGTGACTGAGACATCCAGTCAATCTGGCTCGTGGAGGGAGCATCCAGCCTGATTTTGAGGAGCTGCCTTCTCTTGAATCAGGAGTGTCTGCAATTCAGGCTTTTACTCTAAAGATTCTCATCTGTTCTTAAGGTCAGAATTGATCACTTCTTGTTCAGGAGGAGACATCGGGTGAACCCACTCACTCCAGGCTTCACTGCCCAGGAGCAAGAAGGAATTCAGACATTTGTTTAATGACTGCATAGGTTTGAAAAACAAATCAAGGAAAATATGTAGTGTAAGGAGAGAAATAAGGACTGGCCAGGTTTAATTAGATGGCTTATTGAAAAGAGCAAAAGAGAAGCCACGGTGGTACAGCGGTAGCATTGTTGCCTCACAGCAAGAGGTTCTCCTGTTCGATTCTCAGCTGGAGTGCCTTCTGTGTGGAGTCTGCATGTCCTCCCCATGGTCGAGTAGCGTTCGAAAGACATGCGTGAATGGGCATGCCTTCTCTGAAGGTTGAGCATTGGGCTGGCAACTCGGCACCATAAAAATCTACTGCCAATCATTAGCGGACTGGAGTTCCGCTGTGGCGACCCCTAACCGGGAAAAGCCAAAAAGGCAAACAACACTGAAAAGAGCAAGAGAAGTAAAGGAAGAAAAGAGACAGTTTATATGAATGTACAGAGACATGAGAAAAATGGAAGTAGCCAAGTAATGACAGAGGCAGTTCATAGGTAGGTACTAGGCTATCAGCCCAAAGGCCTACAAAAGCCTAGCCAACAAGGTTCCCTGGCTTATGCCACCCAAGAAAGTTATTTTCCTGTGCCACTGTCGAGCAGAGCCACAGAAGTGATCCCCAGGGTGTATTTCCTATTTTCCATCCAGTCATCAAGATTTTTCTTGAAGAGTGTTAATGAGGAACTTTGCTAGACATAGATGGGTAGCTTGTTCCAGAGTATGGGAAGTCTCTGGGACAGGAGTCTATCCCTCCAGCATGTCCTGTTTATTGTGGTGACAAGGTTTAGGTCCCTAGAGCATGCAGCTCAGAGGGATTGGGATTTCTTTAGTTGTAGCATGTCCAACAGCTCTGGGTTTGACATAGCTTTATATGTTAGGCAGAGATCACCTCAGAGTAGGTGATATGCTATGGAGTAAAGCTGGAGTTTTTTGAGGTGGTCAGTGTAGGGCATTTGTTTGAGGCCAGTAATCCTCTTTGTGAGATACTTCTGCGGCCTTTCCAGCTGCTGCAGATGTCTTGTGAGGTACATTGCAAAAGGGGCGTTGTACTCTATAATGGGTCTAATGAGTGTTGAGTAGAGGGGAACAATGACCTCTTTTTTCCTGGATGAAAACCCTTTCATGATGAGGTGTGCCACGTAGAAGGACTTCCGAGCTACTTTGGTGATGTGACTATCAAAGGAGAGACTACTGTCCACCTGGGTCCCAAGGTCTCTTATCACACATTCGGTGTTAAGTAGATTGCTGCCTATGTGGTAGTTCATGCATACAGAGTTTTTACCAAAGGGGATGACACTGCACTTTTTGGCATTGAGCTTGAGGCCATGGCTCTGACACCAGGCATCTGTCTCAGCGAGGCCCTTCTGTAGGATGTCCGCATCATTTGGGGACTTGACTATGGCTCCTAGTTTGCAGTCATCTGTGAACTTCATTAGCCAGAGGCCTTCTGTGTTAACCTGTACTTCAGAGAAGTAGATACCAAACAAGAGAGGTCCCAGGACGGAACCCTGTGGTACTCCACTTGTCACTGCTTTGAGGTCAGATTTGGAGTCTGCAACTTTTACAGTGTGGGTTCTGTCAGTGAGCCATTTGGCAACCCATCTTGTGACGTAGGGATTTATACCTAGTTTAGTGAGTTTGGCTATAATTCCAGAATGGGGGATGGTGTCAAAAGCCTTGGCGAGGTCAAGATAGGCTGTGTGAACCACCTTACCCTCATCTACGACTTTGGTGACTGCCTCAAAGAAGTCGATCAGGTTCAGGAGGCATGATCTGCCTTTCACAAACCCGAACTGGGTGGGATCCAGAGTTTGGAGGTTACCAATGTCTTTGTTTATGAGTTCCATGATGATACATTCCATGGCCTTGCAGACCAGGCTCGTCAGGCTAATAGGTCGATACTTTCCAGGATCAGTGGTGGCTGCCCCTTTGTGGAGTAGGACAACTGTTGCTGTGTGCCATTCAGTGGGCACAAAGCCTGATGCGAGGCTATTATTGAACATGGTGCTTAAGTGGGGAGCCAGTTCATTCTGAAGTTCATGTAAAATGCAGTCTGGGATGTTGTCCGGTCCCATGGATGCTGTGTTTTTGGCTTTAGAGAGTACAGCTTTTACCTGCGTAGTTGTGATTACAGGGACTCTACATTCTTCCTGTATAGATATGGACCCATAGGGGATGGGGGTGGGGGTAAAGTTAGCACTGAACCTATCTGCCAGGATGTTGGCAATATCAGTTGGTTCTGTAATTTTTGTGCCATTGTGCTGTAACTCAGAGCAGATCTGGGTGTTGCCATCAAGATTCTTGACATAGCTATAGAATGCTTTGTGGTTGTCCTTAGAATTAGTGGTGATTTTGTTTTTATAGCTAGCTTTGGAGGATCTTATAAGGGATCTCAGCTTCTTACTAAGGCTGACCAGGGAGCTCCTGCACTCATGGGATTTTACTCTCTTTTGCAACAGTTTCTTCCTTCTATTGTACAGTTTGTTTATGGCAGGGGACCAACAGATTGGCTTCCATTTTTGGAGGATAGCATCTTGGTTCTGTTTGGGATAGCATGATCCATGCACTCATGTAAGTGCTTATAGAGTGCATTTGTGTAGGATTCAGCAGTTGTAACTGTATTGTCCATCTGCATGGGTGTCATGAGGTTCACCACTTCTGTCTTAAGAAGTATGAAGTTGGCTTTGGAGAAAATTTTTACAGTGGTTTCCTTAATGGGGGATGGGGGCGGGATGTGGATATCAAGTGTGATTAGCTTATGGTCGGATCGGACCAACAAGGAGTTGACTTCAGGTGTGGAACACCGGTCACTCATGTTGGTAATGACTAGGTCTAGGATATTGTTGCCCCTGGTGGGGGTGTGGATAAGTTAATCCAGGGCATTGGAGTTTATGAATTCCAGAAAGCGTTGAGCTAAGGAGTTGGTACACAAGTATATACCTGATACCTGAACTCCAGGCCACAATAGCACACTACTCCCCAGACATAGTTGCTTTAACAGAAACCTGGCTAAATAAAAACATAGCTAACTCAGAAGTTCTCCTAAAACCCTCCCACTTGACCAGGCTGTAGCATATTTCAACAAAACATTTCCTACAAACCCATGGCTCAGTAAAGAAACCAAACAAATCCTCAAGTCTTCAATCAAAAGCATCTCTCCAAACTAAAACCTCATCAATAGTTGCATCCATACCCAGATGCTAAACTATCTCCTAGACTGCAACATCCTGTCACTCTCAAAATGAAGGCCTGCAAGTGTCAACTCTTTTTGGATATGTCCAAAGCATTTCTAAACAAACTAAACCAATATCATCTATCTAATTCCACTCTTACCTGGTTCCAAAGCTACTTAACTGACAGTAACCAAGCTGTGAAATGGGAAAATTATCTCTCTCCTCAGCTGCCCATAACTATAGGAGTCCCACAGGGTTCTATCTTAGGACCACTACTATTCAAAGTCTTCTCAGCTTATGGTTATAACCAGTTCTAACAAAAACACTAACAGTCAATTCACTATCTACTCCACAAATGCTACTCCAATTGCTCCAGTGGCACAGGCTAAGCTTTTGGGAATAACCATAGACTCCCACCTAAAATTTGATAGTCATCTGAACTTAACTATTAAACATATATAGTTTCGGTGGCTAAAAATGGACTCTGTCCCTACTAGCATTCAAAACACATCATCTAAAGCCTCCTAAAAAGAAGACCTCATCAGGCAACATCTCAAGCAAAGTTGGCAGTGCCATGATTGCTCCCAGTAGTTTTCCCAGTTAATTGTGGGGTAGTTGAAGTCGCCCATTATTAGGGTGTTTGGTTGAACCCTAATATTTTCCAGTACATCAAGAAAAGAGGAGTGGGAATCCTGGGGCATGGTGGGGGATTTGTAGCAAGCTACAATTTGGATTGCAGTTTTGCCCAGAGTTAGTTGCACTTGGATAACTTTGGATGCATTATGCTGAGCAACTAGCCTGGAAGTGTGGATATCCTTAATGAATATGGACACACCTCCGCCTTTGGTGTTTCGGTCCAGGTTACATGGCTGAAAAGTGTGGTATGAGTTATAGCCTGGTAGTGCAGGGGTGCTCTCTGGAGCCTTGAACCAGGTCTCAGTCACTGCACAGATATTGATGTTCTCCATTTTAAGGAGTGCCTCGAGTGAGTGCATTTTGAGATTTAGACTTCTAGCATTGAGTGGCATTACCCTCAGTTTTTGCTTGCCTGTTCCTGTTACGGTGATGAATTTGTTTGAACCTTGCCTAAAAAAGATACTATAGGGGCAGCAAGAGCCTTAGCCGGTATCCGGAATCCCAGGGGCGACAGGTGCAGGCCATCTGTGGCAAAGCATCGTGGTCTGTCAACCATGTCATCCCAAGTAGGCAGATACTGGATCGCATTAGAATGACACCAGAAGCTTAGCCAATTGTTGAAGTCAATCATTTTGTCCTTGTACTGCAGTATCATTCTGGGCGATGGCAGAATGCTACTCAGGGCTAGGGTCATACCTGCCTGGGCTACAAGATCGGAGAGTTTTTCCATGTCTCTTTTCATGTAGTCCAGGGAGGTACGGCTGAGGTCATTCACACCAACATGGACAATGACAGAGTCAAATTTGTACCTGTTGTGGAGTGACCTGAGTGCGTGGGTTATGTGGTGAATCCTCGCACCCAACAGGCAGCTGACAGTAACCTTCTCCTTGTTTAGCCTGGTGAGTGGGACATCAGTGTGCCTGACTATAGAGTCACCTATTACTAGTGTGTTGGGTACGTTGTTTGCCTTATTGGCTGTGGTTGAGTGGCACACTGAGTCTGTGGGCTATTTGTTATTTGGGTTGTGTTGGGGGATGGAGGTTGCTTGCATTTCTGCTTTGGAGGTCTCTGTTGCTTAGACAGATTATTATTGAGAGCCTCTGCTAATGTTTAACAGAAATGGTGCAAAAATAGTGGGGGTGGTGGTATGTTTATCCCCATTGAGGACATTAAGGTCAAGAATGTTTAGAATGCATGGGCAGAAGTACTTGCATAAATACTTTTATACTTTACATAAAATTAAAAGAATTTTCCTACTGGAAGTGAATGGGACTTGGAGATTGATTTGGGGGAGATAAGAGACTGGCACCATATCTTCTGGGGTTGTGTAATATTAGCAAAATGCAAGGTTTAATAGAAGTAACAAGTACAGAATATTTAGTCTGGGATTAAAAAGGCTATTTTACTAAGTACATGGGAATATGAAAAACTGATGCAGGGTATACATGAACTGTAGTGGTGAAAATCCTAGTGACGACAAAAACTTTAACTAGAATGTGGAATCGGTGATCATCTCCACAGACAGAGGCAATAATGCCAACTGTGGAGTTTGTAAGGAGGATGGAGAAGACCAGGAAGATCAGAAAAGCTCAGTATCTATATGATTGTCCCGGTTGCAGTATTTGGATGGAATAATGTCAGAATAGTGCGTGTGGAGGGGAGAGTCAAAGTAACAGGCATATATTATTATATATACCATTTCAAGTAAAAAGGATACTTTTGCAAAGATGTTTTTTGATTGTTGGACTGAATTTACTTTTTAAATACTTACTGTATAAAAAGTTATGTATATGTAACCATCAGTACAGGGCTGTTGCATTTGGAAATAAGTAATGGGAGAGGGAACTATATTCACTAATTATGCCCAATTGGCTTCTGATAGATTTCAATTCGCTCCATGCATGAGGATTGTAAACTGTGTAATAAGTGTCAATTCTTAATAAAGAGTAGAAGCATTAAAAATAGGGTCTACTTTAGATCGCCGAAAACTCAAAATGTTGATTGCTCACATGAGCGAATAATCAGAAAGTCGATTTTGGATTTTTGGCATCGCAGTACAGTGAAGATCGGAATGTTTTCTCTTTCCTCACTGTAGTGCGATCTCGGAGTAGGAATATTTATATTTAGCGAGGGGTGTGTGGGGGGGTGCAGCCTTCCACAATAGCGATTTTGAGTTCCTGATTATTCGCTCATGTGAGCAATCGACATTTTGAGTTTTCATTGTTCTGACATAGACCCTTAAAAATACAATTGTAGTCTGTAAAGAACCCCATTCTATACATCCAGTGTCTACTAAATCAATTAAAGTTTTCTTGAGCTTGGAGTTTCCAACAGAATTTAACCATAGGCCCCTGCCATCATGTTCTTGAAAATTACATTTAAAGTCATTTAGTTGTAAAACATCTTTTCAAAATATAGTATATGGGTTTATTATTTTTCATTTTCTTTGTTAGTAGAATATTAACTTGCAATTCTCAGTTTCTGTCATCTGTCAATAAGTCTTACAAAAAGGACCTTCACAAGTGTGATGTCTGCATACTGATACAGCTTAAACTCTCTAATCCCATGTACTATTTATACGAAAAGACCAATACTGTTTAATCTTCAGAAAATACTCTGCCCTACAATTGTCTAATGCTTTAACAACACATATCACATAACATCCTGCATACATGAGTCTTCCTTTCTGCTACTGTTTTTTTTTTTCATTTGTTCTATTTAGTTTTGATGATACAGATACTTACTTCTTAAATTAAATTTTAGAACTTTTTTGAAATAAATTCCTTGTTAAAAAATGACCTGCAGTTTGAGACTTGGAGAAACAGGAAATGTACACACACACACACAAAGTGTTTTGGATGCATCTAGAAATGGTAATCTTTCCTGATAATATTGTATAGCACTAGAACAGTACTGTGTTTTACAAAACATTTTTCCAGCACTTCAACAATGCTTAACATTTGCATTTTAGTGCCACTGAAGGAAATAACATGACCAAGGTTTCTCATTCGCTGTTTATTTCTTGTAATATGGCACAAGTATACAGCTTTTGGTATTGGTCTAAACTGCTGATTCAGTACACCAATACCAAATTTACTAACAGAATGTGTTTGTTCTGGTATATCAATAACTTTATCTCAGTCTGCATTTTAAACAGTCTGTTTTGAATATATTGTTATGATTTTTTAAGGTACAGCATTTGCTATTTGTATTGAAATATGCGTATTTTCTTTAAACTGTCTGTTGCATGTCTTTTATTATATTCACTTCCCTTGTGATATGAGAACCTTTTACATTTTCCTGTTTCCTTTTTTGCTTATTTACCATGAAAAGTCTTTATTATAAAGCAGATTTGGAATCTACCAGTACACACTCCCAATATTATGCACAGTCAGAAACTTTTTTTTCTTTTACTTCATTTTTAAGTTACCAGGAAGTGAATTAAATTGTTTGCATTACTTTAAGGACTTGACTTCTGTTACTGTATGACCTTGTTAAACAGAATTTAGTTTACTTTTATTATGTACTGCTGAGCAGAGTATTTATGACTTTAGAAGAGTAGTACAGTACTTTGTGTAACAAATGGATCTTAGTAGTACACTGCTCTGGTTTCAAATTTGCTGTTCATATGGGTGCTAAAACTGTATAATCTGACCTGTGAGAAAGACATGAGAAGAGTGTCAGAAATGCTAAACTACAGTTGCTTGTAAATGTAACAGTAAGATGTGCTTTTTGATGGATGATTTCACCTTAAGAACTTGAGCTTCACTGAGAAATACTACTAGAGAGCCAGCAAGAAAAAAATTTAGGAGAGCCACTGGGACCATCACCCAAGAATAGCATGAAGTTCGTTTAGGGGTCAGGAAGTAAACAGCACAGAGAAAATCAGAGTTATGATGTACAGTCATGTATTGCAATTAAGTCCATGTTTACATCTGAATGGCATGGAAAGGAGTAGAATATGTTAAATGAAAGGAAGCAAAGCTGACATTTATTGATGCAACTTTAAGACACTATTTGTGGATATCGGGGGTAAGGGGCATGTTGAAGGTGGTTAAGATTCAACTATACAAAGCAAAAAACGAAAGCGAGGACCAATGCAGGCTGAAAATGTTCTCCGAGTTTATTGACACACAGATTCACGAAAAATAAATGCACAAAATGACCAGATGGACTTCATCAGATAAAATGCCTTACCACATTAAAGTATTTTATACAAAATCAGTTTCCACAAGCACCAATCATTCACCTAATACATTATAAACCTACGAATCAACCTACAAGCTGTTTAATAATTTAGTAGTTCATCACTTGCTATTACAAAAATAATTATTTCTTTATATTAATATATAAATAAATAAATAAATTGTATTAAATTAGTTTAAAACTTTCTTCTAATGTGTTGACTTATTTTAAAATTCTAAAATGTTGTTAAAAAGTTATTATGTTAAAGGATTTTTTATACAAATCAAGTCATAGTGTTAGACAGAAGGTTACTTAAAATAAAGCATGGGTGACACCTACTGACAAAATCTGGTAATTGCTCCCTTAAAATCACATTCTAGCAGATCTAATTTTCAAAAGGGGCAAAATAGAAATATATTCATTTAGCCCAGGCTTTGTGTTTGCTTCCAGGGCCACTTGCCACCATAGTTCTTTATAGGCAATATTTTCTTCCCAAGGGCCCCCTCTTACATCCCTTTTTATTTGATCTAAGACAAAAAATTGGAATTTGGCTCCCACACATGTTTTAGTATGTCTGTAAATAGCATTTGTTTCTTTTCCTTTTTTAACATCATACATGTGTTCATAAATGCGTCTCTTTAATGTCCTTTCCGTCTTTCCTACATAAAATGACGGACATTCCACGCAAACAGCCAAATACACAAGCCCTATAGATTCACAATTATAATACCCCTTACTTTTTATGCACCTTCCCCTGCTAGTCAGAAAAATATTTTCTCTATTAATAATGTGCTCACATTGTTTGCATTTACCACATTTAAAGGTTCCAACCTTAACCCTAGCTCCCATTTGGTTTCTCTTAGTAGTATTATTATTTTCCAAAATTCCCTTTATACTTGTTGTATTTTTGAATACCACTCTGGGTGATTTCTGTGGTAACCCATCCAAATCCGTGAGGGCCCTAAATCTCTCCCATTCTCTTTGGAATGCAAATTTTATGTTTTTATTCAATAAATTGTATTCCAAAATCAGTTTTATACTAATTTAATAAAATTTATTTATTTATTTATATATTAATATAAAGAAATAATTATTTTTGTAATAGCAAGTGATGAACTACTAAATTATTAAACAGCTTGTAGGTTGATTCGTAGGTTTATAATGTATTAGGTGAATGATTGGTGCTTGTGGAAACTGATTTTGTATAAAATACTTTAATGTGGTAAGGCATTTTATCTGATGAAGTCCATCTGGTTCATTTTGTGTATTTATTTTTCGTGAATCTGTGTGTCAATAAACTCGGAGAACATTTTCAGCCTGCATTGGTCCTCGCTTTCGTTTTTTGCTTTGTTTAGTGGAGTTTGGTGGAGTACATTACGTTTTTTCTTGGTCGGTGGTTGCGATATGGAAGCGGAGACGCAGGGGAGAATTGTTGAGACAGTAGACTCGGGGCAGTCTAGGAAGCTCATTGGTCAGTTGAGTGAGCTCATAGACCTACTAATGCCCCTCTGTAAATCCATGATGAACAAGGAAGAGAAAGGAGCGAGCGGTATGGATTCCGGAAATGGAGATCAAGGGGCTAGCGGACAAAGAAGCAAGCGTAAAAGGGAATTGGATTGTGGTGGAAGAATTATTCGAGAAGGAGATGAACTGAATGGTAGTGGCTTCAACCCCGCAGCTACACCCGGAATATTATGTGGAGAATTACAGGAAGGTGGTGTGTTGTGTTCTGACAAGAAACAAGCGTGTACAAGGCGCTCTTTCTCAGGTACTGTCTATCATAAAAAACCTATTGAAATGAAAGACTGGTTGCAAGCACAATATTGTTTCAACATTACTGGTAACAGATTACCAAGTGGTACTAACATGGACTCTTTTAACAAAAAGATGGACAATTTGTACAAATTAATGCATAAATACAAAACTATTGTCATTGAAAATGCATATTTGGATGAATGCCTAAAACGTGATATTGTTCCTAAAGGGCTTAGGACTTGGAAGTACCCTAATAATGTGCAAGTTGGATCTATTTTTCACAAAGAACTGATAGGAGTATTTAATAGATGTGGCTTGGACATTGTTAAACTGATTATTGAAGAGAATAATAGGAATTTAGAAAACCTACAAGCACAGATAGATACCCTTGATGTATTTATTAAGGATGATTTGATGTTTGAAATAGAATTGGAAAGACAAAAATATTTTAAATTAAAGGATGATGTTGACAACAAATGTAAGGTATTGGTGGATAGGAAAATGGACAAACTAAGGAGGGATATCCATGAATATGAAAATCAGGTTAGTTACCCAAAACCCCCAGTTTATAGAAATCAGTATTATAATAATAATTATTATAATAACAATAAAAAAGCGACAGAAAAACATACTGAAATTGAAGAGGGTGAAGAAAGAGGTAGAAATGAATATGATGTAGAATTTCCACCCCTCGACAGGCACGTGAGAGAGAGATGGGAAAACAACAGAGGATATGGAAATTTTCAGAAACGAGGGGGGAGAAGGGGAAGGGGAGACCATTTTATTAGAGACCCCCCACCCAAAAGAAAATTTACCTGATATAGAAGTTATAGAAAATAAAAACACCTTAGGAGGGTTCACCATTTACAATTTTAGTAATATTGTGTTAGACGTACAGCATTTTAAATTATTAGAGAAGGGTTTCAAGTTTATTCCACTTACCCAAGGTAATTCAACTCAGACACTAATATATATGAAACTTTTTCTTAGGAAAATTAATCTGGAATTGTTATTTCACAAAGAAGGGATAGGTACAAATATTATGAGAACAGGGAATGAAATTAATAAAAATCAGTTAGTAAAAAAATCCGTCTTCAACCTCCCGATTCATAACCAGCTGAAGAACTTTGAAACTATTATGGAGAAGGAAATCAGGAAAACAGAAAAAAGTATGAAATATAATAGGTTACACCACAACCTTAACCCCCAAGAATATAAAAAGTTGGAAGAGTTGAAAATTAATAAAGATGTTAGGGTAATGAAACCCGATAAGGGCGGGGGTATAGTTGTGATGGATGTAATTTTATACGAAGGAAAGATGAATGAAATATTAAGAAATGAAGTTAAATATAGAGAAGTTTCAATAAATGAAATTAATACAGCCTACCAACGAATAGACAACATTCTAGAAGATATGTTGAATGAAAACCTTCTCCTTTTTGAAAATAGAGAAGCCCAAAATACCAGTCATCTTTGGTATACCAAAAATCCACAAAAATAGTTTGGATCCCCCGCTGAGACCCATTGTCTCAGCAGGAGGATCCAAAACGAATTCATTAGCAAAATATGTGGACCAAAATGCCAAACACATATGGCTACAAAAAGGAGCTATTTTAAAAGACTCCTGGGATTTATTGAGAGGCTTGAATAGCAGTTTCTACAATGAAGAGTTAATTTTTGTAACCATAGACATTATTGACTTATTTGGGTCTATACCTTATGAGGCTGGTACAATGATGTTTGAAGATGAGGTTTTTGGGGACAGTAGGTTGACTCTTGAAGAAAAGGTAGTGTGCACAGGTTTAATGGACCTGGTGTTAAAAAATAATTTTTTAACCTTTAATGGGGAATTTTTCCGACAGCTACAAGGAGTAGCAATGGGAGCAGCCTGTGCACCTACCTTTGCCAACCTAGTACTTGCAAATTGGGAGGAGAAGTATGTATTGAAGTCTTCCTATGTTAAGTATTGGACCTTATATAAGAGATTTCTTGATGACATCATAATATTTTGGATTGGGGGCATTGAAGAACTGGAGGAATTTATTAAATATATTGGAGGGACTACAGATTTTTTAAAATTTACTTATAATTATTCCAAAACAAATATTCAGTACCTGGATGTGGAAATTACAAAAAGTAATAAAACTTTTGAAACATGTGTTTTTAGAAAACCCATGTATGTGAATTCCTTTTTGCATTTCAAAAGCCCACCCTTTATATTGTAAAAAAAACATAGTGAAAGGGCAATTCGTAAGGGGGTCCAGGATGACAAATAATGAAAGAAAATTTAAGGCAGAATGTGATTTGTTGGAAAGAATGTTTCTTGAAAGAGAATATCCATTAGAATTTATCAAAAATATCAGAACTGAAGTGGAAGAAGGAAGAAATGGGAGGTTTGAACCAATTTTTGGTAAGATTAGTGAACAGAACAGGAAAGAGGAGGTTAAAGAAGGAAATTTCCGACAATCTCTGATTTTGGAATACAATTTATTGAATAAAAACATAAAATTTGCATTCCAAAGAGAATGGGAGAGATTTAGGGCCCTCACGGATTTGGATGGGTTACCACAGAAATCACCCAGAGTAGTATTCAAAAATACAACAAGTATAAAGGGAATTTTGGAAAATAATAACAATATTACTAAGAGAAACCAAATGGGAGCTAGGGTTAAGGTTGGAACCTTTAAATGTGGTAAATGCAAACAATGTGAGCACATTATTAATAGAGAAAATATTTTTCTGACTAGCAGGGGAAGGTGCATAAAAAGTAAGGGGTATTATAATTGTGAATCTATAGGGCTTGTGTATTTGGCTGTTTGCGTGGAATGTCCGTCATTTTATGTAGGAAAGACGGAAAGGACATTAAAGAGACGCATTTATGAACACATGTATGATGTTAAAAAAGGAAAAGAAACAAATGCTATTTACAGACATGCTAAAACATGTGTGGGAGCCAAATTCCAATTTTTTGTCTTAGATCAAATAAAAAGGGATGTAAGAGGGGGCCCTTGGGAAGAAAATATTGCCTATAAAGAACTATGGTGGCAAGTGGCCCTGGAAGCAAACACAAAGCCTGGGCTAAATGAATATATTTCTATTTTGCCCCTTTTGAAAATTAGATCTGCTAGAATGTGATTTTAAGGGAGCAATTACCAGATTTTGTCAGTAGGTGTCACCCATGCTTTATTTTAAGTAACCTTCTGTCTAACACTATGACTTGATTTGTATAAAAAATCCTTTAACATAATAACTTTTTAACAACATTTTAGAATTTTAAAATAAGTCAACACATTAGAAGAAAGTTTTAAACTAATTTAATACAATTTATTTATTTATTTATATATTACTATAAAGAAATAATTATTTTTGTTATAGCAAGTGATGAACTACTAAATTATTAAACAGCTTGTAGGTTGATTCGTAGGTTTATAATGTATTAGGTGAATGATTGGTGCTTGTGGAAACTGATTTTGTATAAAATACTTTAATGTGGTAAGGCATTTTATCTGATGAAGTCCATCTGTCATTTTGTGTATTTATTTTTCGTGAATCTGTGTGTCAATAAACTCGGAGAACATTTTCAGCCTGCATTGGTCCTCGCTTTCGTTTTTTGCTTTGTTTAGTGGAGTTTGGTGGAGTACATTACGTTTTTTCTAAGATTCAACTATCTTTATCATCTGTGGCATGTTTCACTATTTGACTGTGTGCCCATATACGTGTTCAAATAACTACATATCTAATATATATATATATATATATATATATATATATATATATATATATATATATATATATGTACGTAGGTATGTACACACACCCCATACCTCTCAGACATTTCTTAATTGTTAGGAATATACCCTCAATGTGCAAGTCTCTCTAGCACTGAAATGTACATCAGGAGACGACTTCTGTTGTTCTACCCCAGTCCCCTCTCAGACAAAAGCAGCACTTATGTCATACACAGTGCTCCCCTGGACTATAAGTGGTGGTTTCAGTTGAGCTTTAGGTTTTTGCTTCCACTGTGTACCACCAATAGTTTCCCTGTTAGCCTCACTGAACTTAAATGATTAAGACATAATTCTACGCATATGCTGCTAGCATAGTATGTTGCATTGCTATCATCTTACTCTCATTTACATTTTTCTGGGTGACAGCAACCCCCGAGTTTTTCCGTTTCTCATGAAGTGCATGTAGAGAGTTAGTGTAATTTTAATTTTGTAGAACACTAGGCTTAAATAAAATGTGAATGTAATTTGCATGCTTACTGAACTTGTGGGGAAGAATTTCATTTTCATAATATGATTTTTTTATACTGAAAGGTAAGGAATGTTGGAATTTGTTCCTGTATAGGAGTAAAAGAATTGCTTTGCTTTGTAGTGATTTAACAAGTATAATAAAGTGTCAGTACCCATTTTATGTGAGCTTTTATTAACCAAAATGCATTTTCAGAACTGTAACCCTACCGAAGTTGATTCAGTTGCTTGTGCAGACTATAAATCATTTCTTATAGTCGTCTAAATTCATACTGTTTCTGTTCTTGCCAGCCCTTCAAACTTATTCTGCTGATGTTTTTAAATGTCATATGGATGGTGAATATGTCTATTTTGATGCTGATTATATGTTTTTTCATGTTCTGTAGCCATACATTTATGTCTAGACACAAATTTGAACAACTCAGCAAGAAACTAAACTGTATCATACATAACACATGATAGGGTACTCATCTTAAGACTAGTTATCATAAGGCCCATTAACTCCATATTGGATTTAAAAACTAATGGAGAACTAGCCCTGAATCTTAACTCTGAAACAAGAAACCCAGTCCAAAACCAGGAGTGCTGGGAACAAACCATTATTATTTGCGTGTTTTCATTCACTTAATGTAGACTTCTTTAGAATTATTCAAAAGAAAGAGTCAGTTTAAAAGAAAGAGAATAATCATATAATCTAAAACCAGACAGACAAAATTTATTGTTAGAGGTTTTACAGCTTTTGAAGACAACTGCAGTTATATTTTTCTTAAGTTATGGATAAAGCTGTGATTCAGATAGAAAAAACATGACATTGCATTGTGACAAAAATACAGCAGTTAAACAACATTTTTATATATTTAACATTTATTTACCTGGAAAGCCCAACTGGGACAGAACCCATTTTCAGGAGTGGCCCGGGGAGAAACATTCCAGACACATATCTTTGGAATGTGCGAGGAAACCGGAGCACCTGGAGGAAACCCATGCAGATGCAGAGAGGACATGCAGACTCCACACAGAAGGCACCCCAGCTGAGAATTGAACTGCAATATTTGCTGTGAGGTGACAGTGTTAGCCACTACACCGAACATTTAAGTTTCCATGTCCTGCCCATTATTTAGTGAAGATTTTTCAGCCAATTAAATTGATATGGGAGGTGCAAATTTATCTGAGATTTTTGTTTTTTTAACCTAAGCCCAAAGTCCACTCCTCTGCCTAAGAGGCTATCCAGATTGGCGTTATACTAGCAAGATTCCATTTGTCACTGAACCTGATGGATATATATCCCAATTATGGACCCTCTTGTGATGGCTGAGATGAATATTTATCATTCAGATCAGTAAACCTTAAAATCATGTTTGGATTTTCTTTTGTAGACATATTGGTAACATTTTAGTGTATTATCCCCCTCCTTTTCAGCTTTGGATTGAGAAAATGGAGAAGAGCACAGATTACTTTAAATTAGCTTTATGGAAATTGACTTCTTCCTGATTGTCTTGCTTTTGGTTTGAATGTTATTGGCTTCCATCTTGGATCTCATCAGTCACTCATTGAACAAACATGTCCCAAAGCTGCGGAAGGAGACTGTGATAGTTACAGATAGATAGTTATAGAGGAGATTGATTAGATGTTAGTATTGCTTCTTGGCGTCCTGGCTAAGATCTTAACAAAATATTCTAAATATATTGGAGCATCTTTGGATCAAAAGTTCTATATGCAGCTGGTAAACCTTCTCACATACTGTGTTCTTGTGTCCCATCACCATCATAGCTAAAACTTTTAGATAACACCCACCAATGATCTGGCATATCATTTTTCTACAGAGGTAGTTTTTCATGATTTACACAAAAAATTTACTTCATTGGGCCATTTACTACTAAATGAAATGTCAGCACTGAATCTTTGTTATGTTTTCTGAGTCATAAAGTTCTTGGTTTACTTTTTATGTCATACTACTTAGTGTACGTCCTCTTTAAGCTTATTATTGCTACCATTTCCAGTTTTGTTCTCACCTCCCTATTTTCCATAAATTCTGTTATATTTCGCTCTCCTTAGATTATACTGTCCAATTATTCATTTTGCTTCCATCCTTTTGACAGTAAGTGCAGTTTACTATCTTTTCTCCTTCTCAGTTGTCATACACTTCCTTTTTCTGTCTGGTCATCTTTTGTGCTGGCTCTTTTTTTTTTTTTTTTATATACCCTTCTTTATACTAGAACCTCATATTGTAACCTGTGTGATATCCTAGGCTTAGTGTGATGTGTCTGGTTTTATAGTCTTATTCTTGTGGGTGTTGCTTTAAGTTTTGTATTTGGTAAGTCCACATACATAACTTTTTTTGCCATTATTATGGACTCTTCCTTCACCTGTTATTGTACAGATTATATGGCATGTCAGTACTTTGTTCATATACTACTGTTTACTGCATTACCATATGTACTAAATCTTCTCAAGTATGTCTATGACCTTGAAATTATGACTTCAGAAGTCTTGACTTGAAAAAAAGGAAACACTGATGCTTCCTCAGAATTACCCAGATATCTAAAAATATAAATAAGTCATCAATTAACTGGCTTTTTAAAGAAAACTAACAATTTCTTTGTAATGAGTAGCAAGTGTTGTCTAAAGAATCTAAATTAACTGTAGAACTTTCCTCTGTATTGAAAGAGTATATTAATCCTTAATACTGCTTCAGTGGACTTACCATAACGATTACTTTAGTGTATACAGGTGTGCTTTTCCATTTATAAGCAGTTACTCAATTTAAATTCCAGTAGGTACAATAAACTGAATATGATAAACTTGGGATTACTGCAGGTACTGAATTTTATGAATGATTTGCATTGTTAAGGAATTAGTGTTCTCTGCTGATGCAACCTTATAAAGAAGGTAGTAGCCTTTGCAGTCAAGCTTGTATCATGAATAGCTAGAAAGTGAACATGGTCAGATGTTGTTTTTCAGTTTAAGATCCCTTTTAAAAACCTGCCATCAGCATTCATAGTGTGTCTCATGAAAGACCTCAGCAGTAGGAAACAGTGGTGTATGTTTCTCACAAACAGCAAACAGTGGCAAGTTCAAGTACTGCAAGAAATCTGAAACATTCATGGCTACATTTTATGTGGGTTACTACTAACCCAGATGATAGTTTCTTTGTCTTTTAATCTATTTTTGTTTATGTAGTCTGTAATTTAATATCAAATCTTTCTTACTGGATAAAAAGATTGGCAACAGTGAGCTATATGCTGTTCCCCTGCCATGACATAACTTGTTTCTAATAGGTAAAATGTTAAAGTAATCAAAATGGTTACTTTAGGATCTGAGGTTGAATTCCAGCACCTGAGCTACTTACTGGACTTATTCAGGTTATATTTAGCTCATGGTTTGCACAATAAATGGTTCAGATCCAAAAAATGTTGCTGAATACCCTTTCTTGTGGTGGGTCAGGTGGCTGTTGTTAGGGTTTGGTGTAAGGGAAGACGAATGCCATAACTTACTTTTGAAGTGGATAGTTTGCACATGTAAAGCATTTGATGTCTCCTTCAATTTGCTAATCAGTTCTAGTCTCTAATTTTCTACTCAGATGGTGTTTTTTTTGTTTATTTCCCCATCTTGAAGTTGGCAAGGGAGACTGGAATGCCTTGTTTTCAACTCAGAACATCTACGGGTGCACATCTAATTAGTAAATTATTACTTGAACACTTGAAAGAGGTATAGTTCTGGATTTTATATTGATAACCATTCTTCTCAACTGTATGATGTAGCTGCTGGTTTAAACAATGTTGTAATCAGCAGAACTAGAGAATGCTGTAGGCATATGGAAACTGGATCTCCATTTAGGGAAGATTGTGGGCCCCCAGTAAGGCTTTTCTACTTTTTTTGGGTTTGTGTAGAAGTAGCTATCCACTAGGAGGTCACAGAAGGTAATCTTCTTGAGCTCAGTACAACTGTCTACCTATATACAGGTATACAGGTATAATGTAGGCTATGCACAGCTTGGAACACAACACTAAGTGTTTTTGCATCCCCTTCTGGAGTTCTGAGAAGGCATACAGTGTAGATTTGAGATGCTGTTATGGGCCATAGCAAGGGTTGCATCAGGTTTCCCATAGTAGAGTCATGAACACCATGCAGTACAAACTACATTGATCATTCTCTCTATAAGACTTTTTTTTTGTAAATAGTTGGAATATGTATGGTTTAAATCTTTATATGTTGATTGTACATTATTAGGTTAGGTGTTGGAAGTTATGAATTAGGTTGGTCATTGGTTGAGATTATAAGGGGTATTTACTGGATCTTAATTTCTAGAAAAGGTGAGAAGGACAGCTCAGATTGCCCACCCTCTGGAATCATAAAGAAAGATGTAAGAGAAAACTAAGACTAGTTATATTGACAATTATGTCTGTGAAAAAAATGTAAGTTGGAATGCAAAGGACTGTCCACCAGGGTCAATAGGTACATAATTTTTAAATGTTGCAAATGACATATTGTTCAAGTTTTCAGTACATGCAGGAGATGACCTTACCACAGGCCAAACACTTTAGCTGTCAGTTCACAGAGGAATCATATTTTGTTGTTTATGTAAATGGAAGGTGAGGACACAACAATGCTTTTTTGAGGTTTAAGTTTATTTATTTATTTATTCCAGTTTGATTACCGGGAAAGTCCACTGGGTCAACATGGCCCATTTTCAGTGGAGGCCCAGGGAGAAAAGCTCCGAAAATGCATATAAAATATTACATACAGGATTTCAACACAGTTCAAGAATTTAGAAAGCATTAAACAGTTTGCAGAATATGATTTCAAGGAATACAGGACAGTAAGAGAGTACAATTCATACTGAAATTGATTAAAAAAATTTTTACATTAAGTTATGGTTATTACATTTGCATAGTATAGCAGTAATTCTTAGAAATTCCTAAAAGGTAGTTAAGGTTGTAGGAAGGAGAAATAGTGGTAGCGCTTTGAGTGAAAGTATTAGAGAGAGAAATTAGTGCTCAATGTTTACATGTTTTGTTGAGCAGGTATAGTTATGGGAGTAGAAGGATTGTGTAGTATTTACAAGTTTTGTTGAGCAAGTATAGCTGTAGGAGTAGAAGGATTAGGTAGTATTTACCAGTTTTGGTGAGCAAATCTAGCTCTAGGGGTAGAAGTAGTTAAGTAGAGGGATAAAGCTGCAGGAGATTGCAGGGAGAGATAGATATAGTTGTAGGAATATGTCTGTAGGAGGAGGATAGGGTAAATGTATCAGAATGAGGAAACTCTTATACTAGAAGTGGTCCCAGATTAAGTAGGAAGGAGGCAGAGGCATTTCCATTTAGTAGACAGGTGTTTGAAAAGTAGGGCCTTGAAATTTTCAGTGTTTGGGGTGGTTCTTAGTGGGGAAGGGAGAGAGTTCCATTTGTTGCCAAGGGCATAGGAGAGGAGCAGTTGGCTGCCAGGATGTTTAGGTTTGTGGATAGAAATTAAATTCTGATGTTCAGATCTAAGGGCTCTGTTGGGAATATAAGGTGGAAGGATATTAGTTAGAGCGGGGCATTTAGTAAGATAAAATATGAGTGAGTGTGCTACGGAGAGTTGTAGGTAATCTAAGTGGTTTGGTAGTTCTAGCCAGTTCAGGGATTGTAGGGAGAGGCAGTGATGAGTGAAGTTTTTGGATTTGGAGGCAAATTTAGTGATTTTATTGTAGCAGCTTTCTAGTTTAGAGGTGGTAGAGGAAGACAGGTTGGTTAGGAGAGGTGCACCATATAGTAAGGAAGGAAGGAGGAAAGTAGAGGCCAGAGTGTGCCTTGTTGTGTTAGAGAGAAAGTGGTTGTTCCTATACAACATACCTAGCTTTTGGTGTTTTTTTTATGCTTTGTTGTACATGTATATCAAACTTTAGTTGTTCATCAACAGTTATGCCGAGAAGTTTAGCGGAAAGGACGACTTCTATACGTGTGTTTGTTTGGCTGAGGATTTTGAAGTCACTTTTGTTTTAGGAGTAGTTCTTAGAGGGTGAGAATAGAAGAATTTTGGTTTTGCTAGCATTAAGAGAGAGGTGGTTTTGGTGCATCCAGTTTTCAGTTTTGGAGAAGGCAGTTTGGGGTTTAGACAGCAATTCAGGGAGGTTTGAGGCAGAGCAGATTAGGGTAGAGTCATCTGCATATTGAATGATTTTGGTGTCAGGAATAGCAGTGTGGAAGTTATTGATGAAGATGTTAAATAGCACTGGACCGAGGATGGATGCCTGTGGGACACCAGTGGGGGTGGGTAAGAAGGAAGAGATGGTGTTTTTCCATTTGACAGCCTGAGATCTGTCTGATAGATAGCTGGAGAACCAGAAAAGAGTTTTTGGTGAGATGTGAAGGTTAGAGAGATGGTAAAGAAGATGGTTGTGGGAGATAGTGTCAAAAGCCTTGGACAGATTGAGTAGAACAGTAGATACTAGCTGTCCTGAGTCTCTGGCTTTATTAATGGTATCTAAGAAAGAGATTATGGCCATGTTGGTGCTGTGACCAGGGCGGAAGCCATGCTAGGTGGGTGTGAGGAGGTTATTTTGGGTGAGGAATTGCATAAGTTGGAGGTGGATGCACTTTTCAAGGATTTTAGAGATAAGGGAGAGTAAGGCAATAGGGCGGAAGTTTGAGATGCAAGTATTTTTTCCTCCCTTGTGGAGAGGGAGGATGAAGGCTGAGCGCCAGAGTTCAGAGACGTAGGAATCTTTTATTGATCTGTTTATAATAATACTGATTGGGAGAGCAATCCCATCTGCGGCAAGTTTTAGATAGGATGAAGGGATGTTGCCGGGTGCATTAGAGCATGGTTTGAGTTTGGATAGGAGTTTTTTTATGAGAGTTGTAGAGACAGGTTTGAGCTCAAATAGAGGAGGATGGTTGTTTGGTGGGATTGGCTGGGGAGGGTGAGGATTAGCTGGGTTATTGTTAGGAAAGGATTTAGTGAGGGCAGAAATGGTTTCGATGAATAAAGAATTAAATTCAGAGCCTAGTTCAAGGTCTGTTTTGCTAGGGTTGGGGCAGGGATTAGCTTTTGAGCCTGGATGGAGTAGTGAGTTTATAGACTTCCAGAATTGTTTAGGATTATTACAGTTGTTAGACTGGAGCTTAGTGTAGTAGATTTTTTTGTCTTTGTTGATTAGCTGTTTAGCAAGGTTGCGGAGCTGTTTGTATTGAAGTAATGTGTTGGGCAGGTTATTTTTTTGGTGAAGTTTCCATAGTTTGTCCCTTTGGTGCATAATTTGTTTGTTTGGTAGGCCAAGGATCTGAATTATATTTGATCCTTTTATTTCTTGGGAGAGCTATGGAGTTTAAAGTATCAAGGAAGACAGTGTTGAAATGGTCTATAGCATTATCAAGGGGTAGGGAGTTTAGCATGTGCCAGCTCATTTGTTTGAATAAATTAGAGAAGGTGATGGGGTTGAAGTTGCTAAGGTTGCGAGTTTGAATAAATTGCTCCTGGTAAGGGGAAGAGGTAATAGAGCGATGGATAAAGGCAGGGAGATGGTCACTAATGGTATCAGGAATAGTGCCAGAGTTGGTTATTCTGTTAGGGTTAGAGACAAGAATCCAGTCTAAGGTGGATCCTGGGGGATTATTTTTGTTAGGTCGGGTAATAGTGAGGATAGTCTGAGTGAAATTATAGAGATTGATGGATAAGGAGGGGGAGGGGCAGTTGAGTTTGTTCCAATCAACATTTACATCTCCTAAGATGTAAGTTTCATAGTTGATTTTTGTGGAAGCCCATAGGAGAATTTCTTCTAGTACTGATATATTATTTCCAGGGGAGATGTAGAGGGCAATGAAGCAGATATTTTTGTGCCTGTTTAATTTTAGTAGTCCAGTGATTAGTTCAGTGTTCTGGAATTGTGAGATTGGAATTTGGAGCGGTATTAAGGTGAAAAGATTGGAATATACTAGGGCAGAGTCGCCACCTTTTTTTATTAATTCTGTCATTTCTGAGAATGTGAAAACCTTGGGGCAGGATTTCTGAATCAGAGATGGAAGGTTTGAGCCAGGTTTCAGATATAGCTAGGATATCAGGTTGGTTATGGCTTAGCCAGGAGTGAAATAGGTGAGATTTATTACTAAGACTTTGAGCGTTAATTGTAAAGATCCTTAGGGTATTATGTGGGGTGGAAAGGGTTGTGGGATTATTGGAGTTGTTACATGTAATGGGGCCTGGATTAGGGTGGATATCACCTGCTAGCATTAGTAGGAATAGGGAGACATCCTTTTGGCATTTAGGTTTGTAAGGTGTAGGTTTGGGAAGGTTATAACTTAGAGTAGGAGACATTATCTTGGCTTAGAGGAGAAGAATTTAGGATGGAATAGGAGCAGAGGATTTGTTTGAATGAGGGAAGGTGAGAGAGAGTGGAAATGAAATGCAGAATGAGGGTAGGGGAGAGTTTGTGTGGAGGTAGTTTTTGTCGGAAGTATAAGGCATGTCTGGGAAGAGGTAGCTTGGTGTAAGGGAATTAAGAAGAGAAGAAGGAGGTAGGGAGCATGGCAGTAGTGGTGACTTAAAGAGAACATGTTAGAGAAGAGATGGAGAGGTAAGGATTATGACTAGTGAGCAATATTGACTATAAAATAGGGTGTAGGAGTGTCTTAGGGAGGGATTTGTATAGGGGAGGTAATGAGCAGAGGAAAGGTATTTGCTAATTGAGCTGTGGGGGTGTGGTAATGGGAGAATAAAGCTGAGAGCACTGGGGGCAAGTGGGAATTGGGGGTAGGGTAGGGGAGCGGAGTGAACCCACAGGGCAAATGGAGCGGGAAGAGCTAAAGAGGTGAGTGCAGCAGAAAAAGTATCAGCTAAGTGTAGTTAGCTAGCTATAGAGGAATGATTTTAACTGCAGGTGCCAGGCAAGGTAGAGTAGGTTGACATTTCAGGAGGGTATTGTAGACAAAAGAATGTGTATAATTTAATGTCAGCTAGCTCTTAATGAGATACTAGAAACCAGTAGGAACAAATAGTTTAGTGACAATGAAGTTCTGTTAGTTCTTAGAGTGATACTAGAAACCAGTATGGAGGGAGCTAAGAGGCTAGGGGTTGTATAGGCAGAGACTGCCACCTAGTGGAGAACATTAATAATTAGCAGGGGAATGACCAAATCCATTGAAGGGTGCAGTAAGTCCTGGGTTGAGGATAAATTAGAAGGGGGAGAGGATAAGCTGGTTTGCAGAAGGCTGCTGGAGTGCACACAATGAGGTCAGACTTAAAAAAAATAGTACAGCTAGGTTAGAGTAACTATTTCCTTATAGGTTCATAGGTTCATACTAGGCTATCTGCCCTAGGGCATTTATAAGCCTAGCCAGAGTATGTTTGGCTTTCGCCACCCATTTTAAATTAATTTTGCTATGCCCTTTTTCGAGGTTAGTATACTGTGCCTCTGTCTAACAGTGACACAGAAGTGATACCCAGGGTAAACCTATGATCTCCCATCCACTCATCAAGATTCCTCTTGAAGAGAGTCAATGAGGGACTCTGCCTAACCTGGACTGGGATTTTATTCCAGAGTGAAGGGAGCCTCTGGGTTATGAATCTGTCCCTCCAGCATGTCCTATTTATTTCAGTGCTGAGGTTCAAGTCTCTCAAGCGTGTAGCTCGATGGGATTTGGATTTGTTGAGGTGCAGCATGTCCCTTAATTCCGGGTTGGACATGGCTTTATACGTCAGGCACAGGTCGCCTCTGAGCAGGCGGTATGCCACTGAGTAGAGCTGGAGTTTCTTTAACCGGGCAGCATATGGCATCTGTTTGAGCCCTTTGATCCTCTTGGTGAGGTACTTTTGGGGTCTTTCCAGTTGCTGCAGGTGTTTGGTAAGGTACATCCCAAAGGGGCATTGTACTCGATTATGGGCCTGATGAGGGATGAGTAAAGAGGCACGATGACCTCCCCTAATCTAGATGTGAATCCCTTCATGATTAGGTGGGCTATATAAAATGTTTTTCTAACCACTTTGGCCACGTGGTTGTCAAATGAGAGATTACTATCAACTTGGGTCCCCAGATCCCTAATTACTTCTTCTGTACTTAATGGATTACCACCTATGTGGTAATTTGTGGGCACTCTGTTTTTTGCAAAAGAGGATGACTATACACTTTTTGGCGTTTAGCTTGAGGCCATGGCTCTGGCACCAGTTGTCTGTTTCTATGAGGCCCTTTTGGAGGATGCTTGTGTCGGCTGGAGAGTCGATTATGGTGCCCAGTTTGCAGTCATCTGCGAACTTGGTCAGCCACAGTCCTTCTGTGTTGGCCTGTACCTCCGAGAAATATATACCGAACAAGAGAGGTCCCAGGACTGAGCCTTGTGGGACGCCACTTGTAACTGGTTTGGAGTCTGACATGGCTCCAGCAATTCTAACCATATGGGTTCTGTCCTTGAGCCAGTTTGCAACCCATCTAGTGACATAGGGGTTTATATTTAAGCTGGTGAGCTAATCTATAATGCCCGAGTGGGGTATTGTATCGAAGGCTTTTGTGAGGTCCAGGTAGGCTGTGTGGACCACCTTCCCTTCATCAATGGCCTTGGTGACTGTTTCAAAGAAGTCAACCAGGTTTAAGAGGCAGGATCTGCCCTTAACAAAGCCGAACTGGGTAGGATACAGTGTCTGTAGGTCCCCAATATCTTTATTTATGAGGTCCATGATGATCCTTTCCATAGCTTTGCAGACCAAGCTAGTCAGGCTTATGGGGCAATAGTTTCCAGGGTCCGTTGAGGCACCACATTTGTGGAGAGGGACCAATGTTGCTGTACGCCACTCTTTGGGTACATATCCTGTAGTAAGGCTGAGATTGAACAGTAGTTTTATGTTTGGGTTTAGCTCTTCTTGGAGTTCATGTAGGACGCAGCCCGGGACACAGTCTGGTCCCATTGATGCTGTGTTTTTTGCTTTGGAGAGGGCGGCTCTTACCTGAGCATCTGAGATGTCAGGGGGGCAGCACTCTGCTGGGATAGATATTTGCCCTTTTGGTGGGGGGGGTGAAGTTTGCGCTGAACCTGTCAGCTAGGATGTTGGCAATGTCTGTGGGTTCAGTGTATTTTTTGTCATTTTGGACTAATTCCGAGCATATCTGGGAATTCCCACCCAGGTTCCTAACATAACTAAAGAAAGCCTTGTGATTATCCTTAGTGTCCTGTGCAATTTTTCTCTCGAAGCTGGCCTTAGACGATTTTATGAGTGCCCTTAGTTTTTTGCTAATACTGATCAGAGATGCCTTCCCTTTTTGGGATTTTGCTCTATCATGTAGTAGCTTCCTCCTTCTATTGTATAGTTTGTTTATGGCTGGGGTCCACCAGACAGGACGCCTGCCTTTGGAGGATTGGGTCTTGGTTTTATTTGGGATTGCATGATCCATGCATTCCTGAAGGTGTTCATAGAATGCATTTATAAGGGATTTTGTGGTCTGGGCCGTATTTTCCACAGGCCCGGGGGCTTTGAAGGATTCCACCTCGGTTTTGAGGAGTGTGAAATTTGCTTTAGAGAAGTTTTTCACTGTGGTTTTCTGGGCAGGGGGTGGGGTCGGGATGTGAATATCCAGTGAGATCAGTTTATGGTCTGATCTTACCAGTGAGGGATACACTTCTGGTCTGGAGCATAGAGTCCCCATGTTGGTGATGATCAGGTCCAGTATGTTTTCCCCTCTTATGGGAGTGGTAACAAGTTGTTCCATAGCATTTGAGTTTATGAATTCTAGGAACCTTTGGGCTAGGGTGTTGGAGCTAGAGTAATGCTCCCAGTTTATGTTTGGGTAATTGAAGTCGCCCAATATAATGGTGTTTGGAGAGACCTTCATATTTTCCAGTGTTCTCAGGAAGGCCGAGTGGGGTTCCTGGTTTGGGAGGGTGGTCTGTAGCAGGCTATAAACTGGAAGGCAGTTTTACCCACTGTTAGTTGCACATGGATAGTCTCTGATGCTTCGTGCTTTGCCACCAACCTGGAGGTGTGGTATCATTGATGAATATCGATACTCCCCCCCCCCCTTTTGTGGTTCGGTCCAAGTTTTGGGGCCGAAAAGCATGGTATGAGGTATAACCTAGTAGTGCTAGGGTGCTTTCGGGAGCCCTGAACCAGGTTTCTGTTACTGCACAGATATCGATGTTATCCATGCTAAGGAGAGTTTCAAGTGCGTGCATCTTGAGGTTTAGACTTCTGGCGTTGAGTAGCATTACTCTTAGTTTCTTATCCCTTGTGATACCTATGGAGGTGGGTTTGTCTTTTGAGCCTTGCCTAATAAAGTCACTATGGGGGTAGAAAGAGCCTTTGCCAATATCTGAAAGCCCAGGGGTGACAGGTGCAAGCCGTCCCTAGCGAAGCATTGTGGCTTGTCGAGCATATCATCCCAGGCTGACAGGCATTGGATCCCCTTTGAATGACACCAGTACTTAAGCCAATTGTTGAAATTGATCATCTTGTCTTCATATTGTGGCATCATTCTTGGTGAGGGTAAGATGCTACTCAAGGTCAGGGTCATACCGGCCTGGGCTACATACTCAGAGAGCTCCTCTATGTCTCTTTTCATGTAGTCCAGGGAGGTACATCTCAGGTCATTCACACCAGCATGGACAATGACTGAGTCATATTTGTACTTGCCTTGGAGTGACCTGAGTGCTTGTGTTATGTGGCGGATCCTAGCGCCTGACAGGCTGCTCACCATGACCTTCTCCTTGTTCAGCCTGGTGAGCGGGACGTCAGTGTGCCTGACGATAGAGTCACCTATTACAAGTGTATCAGGTGTGTTGTTTAGCCTTAAGGGCTGTGACTGTTCGGCACACTGGCTTTGTGAGATATGTGTTTCACGTGTTTTGTTTTGGGGTAGCGGTTGCTTGGGTGTCTGCTTTGGAGGTCTCTGCTGCTTAGGCAAATCTTTATTTAGAGCCTCCGAGTATGTTTTTGTGTGATTATGTGTTTGGTTTGCTGTCGTGGTAGGTCTACGTTAGACTGGAATTGTAGTGAGTGTGGTTTCCTTCTCCTCCTGACTGGTTATGCCAGTACTGAGTTGAGAGAGCTTAGCCTCCAGTTTGGCTTTATGGTTGCATCTCTCACATGTGTTGGAATTTGTTGGGAGGAGGAGAGGGTTGTCTGTGTACATGAGGCAGTTGTAACATTGCCTCAAGATTCCCAGGTTCACCAGCTGGACCAGAGAGGAGATTGACAACTGACCTTTGGACATGCTAGAATAATATTGGGAATTCCTTTATAATTGAAAACAAGGGCCAATGGGGAGTGAGGGTGTAGTGCTTTTAATTTTTAGTGCTGACTTATATAATTGCTTTAGTGAGCAAATGCCAGGTAACTTAAGTGCAATGTGTTACAGGTAACTTAAATGCAAAAACGACAAACAGTAACTTTCTTTCAAGTGAAACAAGGAAATAAGTACAGTAAGCAATGCAGATATCACTAGGGATCCACAGAAGTGCTGAGAAGCTGCGTTTTAGGTGGAATTAGTGTTCCAGGGAAATAACAAGCAAACAAACAACAAGCATACAAACAAAGCTAGATTCAGCAGGCCTGGATCTAGTCTTGCTACAGCAAACAAGGTGTACCAATTTCAGTAAGAAACAGTTCAAATATGCAGGCACTATAAACCTTTAACCAGAAATTCCCAGCTCAGAAGGGCAGAGTCCAGCCTCTCCTCCCACATGAGTGCAGACCACAAACCTTCTTAATGTAAAATAACTGGCCTGAAGCCCAAGTGCATAAACCAGAACTAATACACTTTAGGAATAACAGACACTGAGCTCTCAATCAGCAGTTCCCAACTTAGAAGGATGAAAGCTACCTGTCCTGCCACCACAGTGCATGCCACAAACCTTCCTAATGTAAAACAACTGGTCTGAAGCCCAAGTGCTTAATCCAAAAGACTTAGAATGATAGCTACACTTTAATCAAGTTACTACCAAGCAGTAATAAATACAATTGAATACTTTAAAGAATGCCTGGATTAGTGCTCAAGTTATACAAACAAAGCTAGATTCAGCAGGCCTGGATCTAGCCTATGCTACAGCAAACAAGGTGTACCAATTTCAGTAAGAAGCAGTTCAGATATGCATGCACTATAAGCCTTTAACCAGAAATTCCCAGCTCAGAAGGGCAGAGTCCAGCCTCTCCTCCCACAAGAGTGCAGACCATGAACCCTCTTAATGTAAAATAACTGGCCTGAAAGCCCAAGTGCTTAAACCAGAATTAATACACTTTTAGAATAACAGACACTGAGCCCTCAATCAGCAGTTCCCAACTTAGAAGGATGTAAGCTACCTGTTCTGCCACTACAGTGCAGACCACAAACCCTCTCAATGTAAAACAAATGGTCTGAAGCCCAAGTGTTGAAACTAAAAGGCTTAGAATGAGTTACACCACGCAGTAATAAATACAATTGAGTACTTTTAAGATGACGCAAAAGCAAAATAAAGTGGGAAGAAACACAAGTACAGTAGAAGCAGATTAATTTTTTTTTTCCAGAAAAGTAGCAAAAGCAGTAGTAAATACAATTCTCATGCAGTGCAAGCTGGCACACTTGAATATGTAGCAATATTAATCCACACACAGTTTGAAAAAATGTAATTAAATTAAAAAGGACTAAAAGCAAGTGCAGAAAACGTTAATTAGGTAGAATGAAAAGAGATGGGCCTGGGGGAGTGTCTTAGATCAAATCTACAGTGGGGTGGGCACTGCAAAAGCCACCAAATTTAAACTACAACCAAGAACTGGGAGGGGGGGTGGGGAAAAATAGTTTCAACACAGATGTGAGGAATGTGCAAATTATAAAGCCAAAAAATATATACTGTTCTCTCTCTCTCTCTCTATATATATATATATATATATATATATATATATATATATATATATATATATACAACAGACATCTAAGCAAACAATTTAGCTCTATAATACAGAATAATACAGAAAAGTATACTCAGCTCTATATATTTGCAGATAGTTCTGTAAGGCTGTCTCTCAAACTAAGGTTCCAGTTTGAATGCAGATTGTTAATTAACAGGACACACAACACTAGCTCAATTATATAGCTGAAGACAAGGCAGGAAATGAGGGTGGGGTGGGGAAAAAGTTTCAACACAGATGTGAGGAATGTGCAAATTATAAAGCCAAAAATATATACTGTTCTCTCTCTATATATATATATATATATATATATATATATATATATACAACAGATATCTAAGCAAACAATTTAGCTCTATAATACAGAATAATACAGAAAAGTATACTCAGCTCTATATATTTGCAGATAGTTCTGTAAGGCTGTCTCTCAAACTAAGGTTCCAGTTTGAATGCAGATTGTTAATTAACAGGACACACAACACTAGCTCAATTATATAGCTGAAGACAAGGCAGGAAATGAGGGTGGGGTGGGGAAAAAGTTTCAACACAGATGTGAGGAATGTGCAAATTATAAAGCCAAAAAATATATACTGTTCTCTCTCTCTCTCTCTATATATATATATATATATATATATATATATACAACAGATATCTAAGCAAACAATTTAGCTCTATAATACAGAATAATACAGAAAAGTATACTCAGCTCTATATATTTGCAGATAGTTCTGTAAGGCTGTCTCTCAAACTAAGGTTCCAGTTTGAATGCAGATTGTTAATTAACAGGACACACAACACTAGCTCAATTATATAGCTGAAGACAAGGCAGGAACTGAGGGGGGTGGGGAAAAAGTTTCAACACAGATGTGAGGAATGTGCAAATTATAAAGCCAAAAAATATATACTGTTCTCTCTCTCTATATATATATATATATATACAACAGATATCTAAGCAAACAATTTAGCTCTATAATACAGAATAATACAGAAAAGTATACTCAGCTCTATATATTTGGAGATAGTTCTGTAAGGCTGTCTCTCAAACCAAGGTTCCAGTTTGAATGCAGATTGTTAATTAACAGGACACACAACACTAGCTCAATTATATAGCTGAAGACAAGGCAGGAAATGAGGGGGTGGGGAAAAGTTTCAACACAGATGTGAGGAATGTGCAAATTATAAAGCCAAAAATATATACTGTTCTCTCTCTCTATATATATATATATATACATATATACAACAGATATCTAAGCAAACAATTTAGCTCTATAATACAGAATAATACAGAAAAGTATACTCAGCTCCATATATTTGCAGATAGTTCTGTAAGGCTGTCTCTCAAACTAAGGTTCCAGTTTGAATGCAGATTGTTAATTTGCTTTAAACATACACATTAGCTCAATCTTGTAGGGGGAACTCCTTAGAGGTTGTTTGCAGTGTGCCAGGTTAGCAAATGGGATGCAGATGCCCTCAGGAATTAATCGGAAGAAAATCCCCTTTTACTTAAATGCAGGGTGGGAGGACCCAGGGTAATCCCCTTTTACTTAAATGCAGGGTGGGAGGACCCAGGGTTGAAAATACTGTAATCTCCAAGTGTGTAGTCTAAACAAGTCCCATTAATTCTTCCAGCAGCCATCTCCTACAAAGTTAACTGCTTCCTCAGATGGCTTGCACAGACTCTACAGAACGGCTCTTGTCCAGCCTTCCCTTATAACTGTGAGTTCCACAACTGAGACTTTACTTTGCAGTGAATGTGGGCCTCTGTAGTGGCATTGAAGGGGAGATGGCAGCTGGAAAGTGCTAACAGTGCTTTACTTTTTTCTTGTGTCAGGTAACCTTTCTAAAATTCAGATGCTTGTGAATTGTTTGGCAGTTTAGAGAGAGACTTTTTCTGTTTAAGGAAGTGTAATCTGATTTTCCCTGAGAAGGACATCATCACAAAGACAGGAGAAAGGAACTAAATACTCAGTGCAAAATATCAAATTTGTTCTGTAAACAAATAACTGATTTGGGCATCTATTAAACTTAAAATCTTGAAAATCAGTGATGCATCCAGTAGTCACTCCATTATATAAAAATTGATACAATTATACAGATTGATTAAAATATTTTTGTAAGGTGTGACACCCCCACTGTGGGCCAGTAATCAAAGAGCCTCAATTCCCACCACTGACACTGGAGAGGGATGTGCACTTAGAATACAAATGGCTACACTCAGTATTTCCAGATGCAGACCTGTCTGCATCAAACACATTTTCCTGTAAGAGCACACAGGGAACACAGACAGCCCGGGGTCTGGATTTCATTCACCTGTTGTGACTCTTCTGCCCAGACTATAATATAGTTATCACTGCCACCAGAACCCCTGCCAGCTACTTTAAGACTCTTACAAGGGTACCTAATTATACTGAGTGAAATTAATATTAGTACAAATGGCAAGGCTTTCGGGAGTGTCTAGAGTTATCACCGAACAAATATGTGCAAATACTCTCAAAACTTAAATATTTTCTAAAAAGGACCAGCTGCAATAACAATTTTGAATATATTTAATAATAAATAATAAAAGAACATGAAAATACTAAATATCTATTTACAATAAACACTAGAGTTTCATCACATGGAATATTAAAAATAACACCGATGGAAAGTTTCACACAGTTATAGAAAAACAGTATTTAGATAGTCTCACTCTCTGTTCCTTATTGACTAAAAAAAATACTGTTCCTACTTACTGAATAGAGCAAGGCAAGATGGATGAATGGTCCTTGCTGTCATATTTAAGATAGAATACGGAATGCTGCTGAGACTTCAGTCTCTTCTAATATTAAAACATTGTTTCTGTATAGAATGACATCACATACATCAGGTCATCTGACTCTGTTCCCACACTAGCCCCCATCACTAGAAGCTACCAGGGTTTAGCACCTATATGCTTCAATACACACAGATAGAGCATTGCTCAGATGTGGTGCAGCTGCTGGAAGTCATAAAACCATTCCAATATTCATACAGGAGCTAAAACCTATTCTCTAGCACAGACATTGTGTCTCTGGTTCTTTTAAAAAATGTGGGATAACATCTTTATGACTTAACCCATAAAGTAATTTAATTCCAAGAATATTTTTCAAAGTCAAGTAGATTAACCTCTTCTCTCCCAGTATATGCTGGCATGTCTGGCAATACCTCCTCTCATCACATTATACCCACTCTGTAGCTCTTTTACATCATGCTGCTTTTGTTTGATTTTGATGTGCAAAATGGAGTACCATCCTGGATCTGCTCACTGGAGATTTTATTTTTACTTTTGTCAAGCCAGGTATTTTACCTGCTGGATTATTGAGTGGGTCATAGGATTCATAATGGCTGGCCTTATACCAAATGACTGAAAGCCCCTTTTTTTCAAACACACAAAGTGGTCATTGGGGGCACTGGCACATATATACAACAAGGGGAGGCTGACAATAAGAACTCTTTAATCATGGAAAGATTGGCTGCTATTCGTACATAAATATAGGAAGAGAACCCAAAAGTAGAACTAGAGTATTTTCTTAAACACTGAAATACAAGAAAGTATTTGTTTTCCTTAAGTCTATCTGGGCTAGATATTTGTAAAATAAAATACCTAGATATTTGTAAAATAAAATACCTAATGAGTAATTTGGTTGTGCAGTAAGGTAGAGGAAAAATGAACAGTAGACTACATACTTAAAAAGGAGGAAACAGTTTCTGTAGAGCCACAGGGGTCCCAGAAAGGTGCGTTAACTTGAAGTGTATGCTGAAAGGGTTGTCCGCAGGCTTGAAAGGCCTTTTTTGATGGATTGCATCTTTCCAAGATGACTGAGGACTAAGCACAATGTCTTCTAGTACAACTTGGTCATGAGGAAATCCTAGTCATCATGCATTTTCTGTTGAGTGTTAAGGCCAAGGGTCAGATGACTACCAGATTAAATTTCTGAAGTGATTTCTTCTGTTCAGTAGGCTTTATAGATGTACAGAATGAGGGCCTCTGCATAGACATAAGGGTGTGATAGAACAGTATTTTGTGCACAGTACTGCGTAATTTCAATTATCTACACTCTTGCTGCTAGATCATACATTTTTGAGCATTCTTAGCTTGTCATCAAAGCTACTAAATCTCCCTTAAGCTCACCATATATACTTACTATAAACTAAAGTAGAAGTTCAGACATGGCACATGAAAAACATGAACTTATATGCCCCCTAAAAAAAGAGAGATTATATCCCATCTAAAACACACTTCAAATCCCAAATCTACAGTTAAATTAAACAGAAAAACATTTGCACATAAAATATGCAAATGCAACCAAAAAAGCAATATTACCCATCTAAATCAACCTCAAGATATGAAAGTCATTATTTTTATAGTGAAAAAAGTTAAACTAGAAGAATAAGCATTAAAGTAAAACACAAACCTTGACTAACCAAATGGAAAACATCATTAATGTCAAAATGGAGCCAATTCTAACAATCTAAATTAAATAAATTGCATAGCTAAACAATAGATCCAACAAATCCTAACATTTCTCTCATTACAGTACTAAAATGTCAGTAAATGAAAAAAATGAATATATATATATATATATATATATATATATATATATATATGGCTTCATATCACTACACTGAAAGACCATTTCACTGACACCCATTTCAGTGAGACCAAATCACCTAAAGTTTACCTAAAACTCTTTTCACTGACAAGTAGTACTCTAAGGCATGTCAAAGGTATATGTCCTTTTCCCCACTGTAGTGCGATCCTGATGTTAGTATATATAGTTAGGGGGTGTGTGGGGGGCACAGCCCCCCCACATGGGGGGGGTGTGGGGTGCATAGCCCCTCACTTAATTTGGTTCTCTGTTGTCTGGTTTTGTTTTGCATTATTTGGTAAAACCCAACTAGGTGAGGGGCTATGCCCCCCCCCCAACTATATATACTAACACCAGGATCGCACTACAGTGGGGAAAAGGACATATACCTTTGACTTGCCTTAGAGTACTACTTGTCAGTGAAATTAGTTTTAGGAGAACTGAACTTTAGGTGATTTGGTTTCAGTGAAATGGTCTTTCAGTGAAGTGATATGAATCCATATATAGTGTGTGTGTGTGTGTGTGTGTGTGTGTGTGTTCAAATTATCTGAAGTCTTATTCAGTAGAAACTTAGGCAGTTAATTTAGCCCAGTGAAGACAACGTCAATTGGTATTCTAACAGAAAAAAAAAAACATAAATTGAATACATGGAGGGCTAGTCTGTGTGATAAATGAACTATCTTGTACAATAAGATTATGGAACTGTATTGCACGTGCCTTTGCCAGTCAGGCTTATTTCATGTGTTTTGCACAATGATATTGTTTATTTCATATATAAAATAGTCCAACCAATAGGTGTACAGTGCATTCACCGGTCTAGTGCTTGGAAGATAACTTACACAAAAAGGACTTTTCGCATTTGATGATGAACCAACAGTTTTAGCACACACTGTTTTACCTGAAGGCTTTACCAATTTAAATAATTGCTTTTACTCTTTTAATTCTGTAATTTAAATAGTAAGCAACAAAATACAAATAATAAAAAATGAACCCGCACTTTCATGTTAATTGAAGTATTTCAGATGAAACTTCCTGCTGAAAATATAAACTGTTCTACAATGAAAAGCTGTGCACTAAAACCTTGAGCATCAGAAATGCAAAATCTAAGCCCCTCTCAGCCTGGGAAAATATATAACATCTAATCCCAACCCTGCCTAGCAGCCACGTATCACCACTTCCACTTTTACCTTCAAACCTGTGCCCATATCCTATATATATATATATAAAAACAATGATTGGCATTATGTTCTTCTATGGGTTTTGCTTCAGGCATTTGACATGTGGGAAATTTCAACTTTCTACTTGTAGAGATACTGATATAAACATTTTAATTTTTATTTTGCTATTTTACTTAATTCAGTTTGTCGATCTAGAGTCCATTTATAAGTATTCCTACCACAGTTGTCTATCACTTGTAGTAGCAAAAAACTCATCCTTATCATAAAGAATCATAGTTATTTATCCCTGGCATAAAGAGGGCTCCTGTTGTAATACTTCAGTATATCTTCCTGTCGAAAACTCCTTGGCAATTTCTCTCTCCTTACATCAGTTGCTATTTTGTCTCTACCAATAACTGCAAATGTTGCTTATGGATGGACTAAAAAGATGTTTAAATAAAGCATTTTTTCATGACAATATTTTGTATTATTACAATATGCACTAATTCTTCCTTTAAATGTTCTAGAAGTTTTGCAATGTAGAATGAAACATGTGGCTGTCTTTTCGGTTTTTCCCGGTTAGAGGTCGCCACAGCGGAAATCCGGTCCGCTAATGAATGGCAGTAGATTTTTTTATGGTGCCGAGTTGCCAGCCCAATGCCCAACCTTCAGCAAAGGCACGCCCATTCACGCATGTCTTTCGGAGGCCACTCGACCGCAGGGAGAACATGCAGACTCCACACAGAAGGCACTCCAGCCGTGAATTGAACAGTAGCTTTTGAACCATAGAAGGCTGGGCTGAAAGAGACCTAATGAGGACATTTGAAGTAGATGTTTGCTGTGACACAGTGTTGAAGGTTTTAGACAAGTCTAAAAATAAGGAGGAGACTAATTTGACATTATCTGTAGTGTTATTGACAGTGTCTATATAGGTTAGAAGGGCAGTGTTAGTACTATGGGAAGGATGGAAGCTATGTTGTGTGGGGGATAGGAGTTCTTCCTGCAGGAGATTGTTTAACAGTTGTTTTTGAATACATTTTTCAAGTATTTTGTAGGGGGGGGGATTGCTATTGGTCTAAGTTAGCAATTTCTGCTGAATGTCCTCGTTTGTGCAGAGGGAAAATGTGTGACTTTTTCCAGACAGGGAATGTGGGATTCCTGGATTGAACTATTTATAAGGATTGAGACAGAGTATGCAATGCCACTGTCTGCTGTTTTAATGTATTCACTTTAGAAAGCTGAAGCAGAGCATGGTTTGAATAGTTTTATATAGGATATGGGCACAGGTTTGAAGGTAAAAGTGGAAGTGGTGATACGTGGCTGCTAGGCAGGGTTGGGATTAGATGTTAGGGAATCCTTGGTAAGAGATGCTATGCTATCTATAAAATAAGAGTTGAACTGTATTGCATTTTCAAGTGATGAGTTATTGGGAGAGGGATTAGTGTTGAATTTATAGCCAGGATATAAGATTTCTTTAATGACTGTCCAGAATTTTTTAGAGCTGTGTTTACTATTATTCTGGAAGTAATTGCACTATAGTTTTTTGTCATCGTTAATTTACTTTTTTGTACCATTATGAAGCATTCTGAAGTTTTCAAGATACAGAGGTGTTTTATTTTTTTGCCATTCTTTCCATGCTTTTTCCTGTATCCTGCATTAGCATTCTACTCTTTTTTAGGTAGCAAAACTGCATTATTTGTTTTTAGTCTCTTCCTTTTAGGAGGTGCAAGGCTATTTAGGATATTCAGGAAAGTTGTATTGAATTCATTTACAGCATCATCTAATGTGAGAATTTTTAGGAAGTTCCAGTTGCATGATAGGTAATAATGAACATTTCTGGGTTAAACTTGGAAAAGTTGTATGTTGCTTTACAAACATGCAATTTAAGTGGATGTTTGAAATGTCTGATTGTATATATTGGGAGAAGATCACTGAGACAGTCAGACATTGTACCTGAGATGGTGTATTTGCTAGTGTCCGATATTAGGATCCACGCTAATAGGGAATTTGATGTCTTGCTATAATGTGTGGGGCTGTTACTTAGTTGTGTGAAACCAAATATGTTCACGCTAGATGTAAGGGAGTTAGAGTTTATGTCCAACTAGCTGACATTCACATCACCTAGTAGTAGTATTTCTTGTGGAATTAATATGGATATCCAATGTAGGATATCTCCCAGTATAACTGTATTGTTGCCAGGAAGTAATAGTCAATAATAATCACATCAAAGTTTAAAACAAACATTTTAATATCTCAAATTCTCACTGAAATAGTCTTGTAACATCTTAAATGTATGTTTCTTACAGAATGCAACACACAGTGTGAATCATAATATATGTTACTCCGGGTCCCCTTCAGATGGTCGAACTTATAAAAGCTCGACTTTCATATGGCTGAGACCATATGATCAAACTTTTAAAATTTCAAACGGACTGAATGGGGATCTCCATAGAGCGCAGAATGGGAAGATTTCCCTTTACCACAGTGTAGTGCGTTCTTGGAGTTGATATATGTAAATAGCAGGGGTGTGGGGGGTGCAGGGGGGCTTGCCCCCCCTGTTAGCACTGTTTAGTTTTTTTTTTGTTTATTATTTTTTTTTCACATTTTCAAACATTCAAATGTTCGATCATATGGTCTCGGACATATTTAAGTCGAACATTTGGATGTTTGATTATGTGAAGTAGACCTGTTACTTCACATTATAGCATTTTGTTTTTTTGGGAGGGCCACTTTACCCTGCTACCTGTCAGTCATTGTTCCCATTCTCCTAGCTAATTGGATTATTCATTCACTAATCATCAAGGCAAGGGTCAGCCAGGCAAATTCATTACTTAGATAGCCTTTGGGGTGGTCATTATTATTTTGGTTTTATTGTTCTAAAGTCCACATGCACACTAGATGTAGTGTGGCAGAGAGACCATGTAATAGGCAGTCCAGGAATTATGACCTTTCAAAGGGGCATTACTTTCAAACAGCCCTGTTCTTCCCCCCTGGAAAATAATATAGCTACCTATTGAAATGTCGTCACTCGAAATACCAAATGCTGACATGCTGAAAAAAAAAAGATTGAATTTTGAGGAGAAGAGAGAATCTCAAACATCGCTCTTCTCTGTTAAACTTCTTTTTTTTTTGCTGGAGGCCAAGCCCCTCTACACCCCACCGATGTGGGAGCAAGCCCCTCACCCCCCCCAAACTTATATATACCAACTCTGAGACCATCATACCTCATAGGAATGGGAATTTTCCAGGAAATGGCCATCTTAGACTTGGCATATATAAGTCCATTTTTTCAGACAGTCTCCATATTTTGGGACTCACACTAGTGGGTCCTGACATTTGAAATGGTTACCAAAAAACACCTAACCAATGTGTTCCCAAGTGTTTGCAACTACCCTCCAGAAGAGGAGTGTCAGCCATGCCCCTTCATTCCTTCCCCTTCTAGCTGGCTGTTCTGGTGATGTGGCTACTAATCAAGCCTAGGTTGCTTAGAGCCATGACTGCAACTCATCTGTGTGTTCCATGGAGCCAAGCTGCATTACATCATGACATTAAAACTTGTAGCGTACTTAAGAAATAGCAGAAAATGTCAAATATAAGTGCCTGAAAGTAATATTTTTAAGGGACCCAACTAAGAACCAAAGGTGGAATCATGCCATGTTATAAGCAGTACCGACAATTGCACTAGGAAATTTATTAGCCACTTAGAACAAATGTAAGATGTGAAGTCATGGTAATGCAAACACTCATACCAGAATCATTTCCAGATTTAGTAGCTCAGTTTCATTTTAAGACAAAAGAAAGGTATACCAAGTTCTTTAAGTAATCTTGTAAAAGATTTGTAAGAAGGAAAGAAGACTTGGTTGTATTTGTTAAACATATTGTTTTGAAATTTGGAGTTGTATTGCTTAGCATCTTGTCTTAATTACATTGCAACAATTTTTAAATGCGTCTCAGTCATTGAAATTCCTAAATTTTTAGGTGTAAATATTGCAGCATAAGCACAATTATCCACATCACCCACTTATTATTTTATTAACAGATTGTGGTGTAGAACCCTATGTTAAAGTAAATGTTACTTAATTATAAAAGTGCCGACACTCCATAGTAGCTTATTCTTTTTACAGAACTTGATGTGGCTGACAGAATTGTATATTCCAGTTTAAAAGAAATTTACCGAGATTTTGGTGATAGCTGTCCTGAAAACACTGCAGTGGCATTTGGGTTCCTATCAGTTTGTCGAAACTTCAGCAGTTCGAAAACCATATGTTCGAACTGTGAATTTTGAAAACTGATTATCGCAAAGCCACGGAACACCGAATTCTTTCCCAGGGAAAGAATTTGGTGGGCCATTTCTGTGGCTTAGCGATTTTCAGCACTGTGGTGGAAAGTTACAGGTCGGGTTCAGGTAAGTGTGCGATTGTGTGGATGTTAGGGTTTGGGCGTGAGTTAGGGTTAGGGCACTGGTGAGGTGGGTGTGCGATAGTGACAGACTTTAGGGTTAAGGTGGGATAGGTGAGTTAGGGTTAGGGCACGGGTCAGGTGAGTGTGCGATAGTGACGAACCTTAGGGTTAGGGTTTGGGTTAAGGTAAGTGGATAGATAGTAGTGTATGTACAGTTTAGTGTAGGGTTACATGTAGGATTTTAAGTGTATGTGTATGTATTGCTGTTTTTTTGGTGTGCTTGTGTTGTGTGTGTGTTTCTTGGAACAGCGATTTTTTTCCCTGGGAAAAAAAAATCGCTGTTCTAAGCCTTCGATGGTTTTGCACTTCGAGGTTAGAAGTTCGAACATATGTTGTTCGAACTTCTGCCATTTCAACGAAGTGATATAGATCCATGGCATTTCATACAAGTTACATTCTCAAATTAATCAATTTCCTGATAGCTTCTGAGTTCATTAGCATAATGGGCTGTATCTACTGTGGTCCACTGTACTAGTGTGAATGAAGAACTTAAACTTCTGTTGAGCAGGTTGCCTTGTCTGGTTGTCACAAGGCTCAATACACAAGTTTTTTTCTCACAGGATATTACATATAACATATACTAATTTAACTCACTATGTTCAAACTAAGGGTGATCTCCACTACTTCCTGTAGGAAGGTGACTTACCTGGGTTCATCTCTAGTTCACGCTGTGAATCATGACTGCAAAGTTATATGCTGCAGAAAGGCAGATCACTGTTAGCAGCTCTCTGGCCCAAATTCTGTCGCCTGCTAGTGACAACAAATGAACTACAAGTTGCAGTTACATATAACATACACATTTTTACCATAAGAGTTGATCTATAAAGGGGCCCCCACAGGTGGGTATGTGATTGGCTTTACTCTCTGTTATGTTCCAGTTTGGTGTTAGTTTTATCTCTCAAGCTGATGTGCCATATGCTGGTGTGTACCATGGCACCACAGAGCTTGCCTTTTAACTTGCTGCTGCACCCCCAAACACTGGGCAAACATACTTCCTTCAAATCAGGGGAAAACTGAAGATTTGGCACCCACACAATTAATAAGTAAAATAAAGGTATATACTTGACAGACTTATAGCGAATCCCAGCAGTATCTGTGAAACAAGAGTCCCTCCAAGAGCTGGGGGTGATGAAAAGGTATTTGGGACTTAAAAAGGATGGTCCACTTTTAGAGCAACTAGTGTGGTATAAACACATTTCTTATATCAAGGTTCCTGATTGGTGGCTGTATGACTGTAATAATACATGATGAAAACATATCTCTTACATCAGGGATCCTGAGATCCTGATTGGTAGGTGTATGACTGTGTTGCGTCTTAAGCAGTAAGGCTTCCAAGGTGGAAAGAACTGGAAAATGTCCAAAAGGAAACAGTTTGGAAGAAACAAGTCCTGAAATACCAGTGAATTGGAGGAGATCTGACTCTTGCAGTTGTTTTTCAAACAGCATTGTTTGATTAAAGTGTGAAACAGTGAGCAAATGGCAGATATTTTTGAATCAACCACTGAAAGCAGCCTTACCTCTAGCAGAGTATCCTTTGACCACAGCATTTTCCAATGGGAGGTGATCCAGATGATGGTGAAAAATAATGCAGGTAACAGTACACACTGAGGTTTACCTGCCAGCCCTTCTGCAAAGCAAAAGTTAAGAAGAGCTGTAAGTCTTTCCAAGCTATTACACCTTCTTCAAGAACTACCTGAGCAGGTGGTGCACATCCAGGGTTTAAACGAGTAGTTTGCCTGGTTACCACTCTAGTGAAGAACACATAGAGATGAATGAACTGATTAATGAATAATTCAGAAACCTGCTTTGGGTGGAAATGTGAGTTAGTTCTAAAGGAAGCAGTATCCTTGTGAAAGATTAGATAAGGCTCCCTACACTGTAAGACTTGCAGTTTAGAGAGTCTATGAACAGTGGAAATGGCCACCAGTAAAAAAGCACTTTTCATGAGATGAAAGTTCAGAGCTGCCAATCCATTGGGTTCAAAAGGGGAACAGGGAAGTGTGTTAGTTTTGAAGTATAAATCTTATAGTGGAGATGTAGGCAAAGATGAAAAACTCCTTTAAGAAGCTGCTTGACCAGACAGCTGGGCCACAGTCCTGCCCTTTACAATACCATGATGGGAAGAAATATCCTGACACATGCAATTTGGTTATGGAATAGCTGAAACCCAGGTTATATATATTGGTTAGATTAGGGCAGAATTGTCTCCAAACTGACCAGATGGGGTGGTAGCAGGTATTGCTTCTCATAGATGGAGAGCTTATTCCACTTACAGTATGTCTCCTGGTTGAAATGCTTCTTGGCCAGTTCAGCGAATATTCACAACTTAACAGAAAAGTCTGGAAGGATCAGATTGTCTATCACAAGAGTTCGGACTTGTGGTGGAACTAGTTGTTGGCTTAGCTGTAGAAGCCCTCCTCATTAGAACTAGGAGAGCTTGCTATTTCGTCAGGGGCCTGTGAGACAGAAGCCACAGCATTCTTGCCCAGTAGGAGGCAACAATAATTAGTTCTGAGATTCTTTGAATTTTGCATTAAACTGTGGTATTGTGGCAATGAAAGAGGGCAAAGCAGGTATACCCCCTTGCCTTGGGAGAGAAAATGCATCCATTTTGAACTCCCATTGTCTGATGTACTGTGCAGAATAGAAGAAGAAAAATATTCTCCAATAGTGCAATGCCAAAGTACTTTACTTCGTGATGGTCTGACCAGACCTAGCTCCTGGGTTTGCTGCTGCAGGAGAAGACAGGAGCAGTGGCTCGGTGATTCTGGTAGCATATCCACTTACCTTACAATGTGAATTTCTCCAAGAGAATGCCCACTTTCAGACACATATTTCTTCTGCACAATCAGTTTGACTAGATGCTCACTTGCTTGTTTAGGTTCCACATGATATATTAGCTGTCAGGCCTTATAATGAGGGACTTTAGAAGCAGGTTTAGGAGGATTGCAAGTAGTGTCATCTGGTTGATGTCTGGTGACCTTCCTCCAAGGTGGCAGCCATTTCTCTTGTGCAGTGAAGAGCTGAGGGAAAATTCCCAGCCTGCCAGTGAAGCATCCTTTATTGCTAGTTGTCTGCCACAGGAACCAGCAGATCCCATGATGATTAGTGGGGATGTTCCACCATGCTAGTGCCTGGTAAACGTTATCTAGCATGAGGAGGAGATTCATGAATGCATGGTAAAACTGCAGCTACTGGCAACTTCATAGTCTGTTAAGTACTTACATCCTTAGGTGTGCAAATGGCACCATAGAGATACAGGAGGCTATGGGCTTAAAATCTTCGCTATGTCCATAATCAAGCTACCAAGTTTATGAATGTCTGTCTGATCTTCATGGACAGGAACAACCAACAGCTGGGAGCTTGTGGCTGTATGTCATTGAGAAGAATCAGGTTTGGCACCTCCCAGTGACACCACAAAATAGTTCCTTAATGCAGACACTAGGAGAGAGTTATCCAGGTAGTAAGAACATACAGAAATCCATCTTCTTCAAGGCTTTGATCAGCACAGTCAGCATCTTGGTAAACACTAATGCTTTGGAAGGAAGTCCAACCTGTAGCACATTGTTATGAAAGTGGTTCCACCTAAAGCAGATCAAAACTGTCCTGTGAGGACCTCAGGTGTATGTGCCAGAAGGTAGCCATGTCCAGTAACATCACCCAAGTGTCATGTAACAGCAAATGCATGGTCCTGAAAGCTTACCATCAGGAACCTAGCATAGCAGATGTACTCATTGACGTCACTGAGGACCAACATGGGACAGCACCCACTAATCCCCTTCAGAGCCAGAATGAGGCAGATGTAAAATCCTTGGCCACATTTCAAAGGAGGTATAGCGTCTGTAGCTCCTTTGAGAAATTGGATCTGGGCTTATCCCAAGAGTTCATGGAAATGGATTGGTTTCTAAATAGGACCCTTTCTGGGTACCTGAGAACTCTTAAGACATGGGTATCATTGACCACAACTAGATCCCACTGATCTTTAGTGGTGGTGACTCTCAGTGTTAGGGTAGACTAACAGACCCACCCCCAATGAGAAGCCTTACTCTACCAGAGAAGAGTGTTCATAGAGATGCCTCACAATAAGGATGGCTTATTTGGTCTTTAGAGGTCATCTGCCAGACCCTAGCAAATATGGCTGAATGCAACCTCACCCTTGGAAAGGGGTATCCAGGATGGACCACTTGTGTTTCTCCTTGAGAGGACAGTCTCATACAGATCATCATATATGGGCATACGCACCTGTGTCTGTTTTCAACACAGTCAAAACTGTAGTGGGCCAAGTAGAAACTCACTTTGGATATCAGAGGGGCATGACCACTTCCTCCCTGAGACCTGCCTCAGTAGGGAAGGTTTTTCTAGTGCCTGATGAAGTAGGAAGGATTTGAATCTGGACAGGTGAGATAAATAATTGAGGGCTCTAATTCCCAGCCTGCCATAGGATCTCCCTGTCCCAGAGTCTGGACTCTGTGTCTTGTAGCAAAATGCTGTGATCTCTTTGTTCTTTATTTTGGAAGGTGGAGCTCACACAGAAGTCAGTGTAGTAATGCTTGATCAGGATCTTGCTTTGTTGGGGGCTTATAAAAGACACCCACTTGTGGGAGGTGCAAGAACAGAGGTTTGTATATTTGGCATTCTTCATGTCATGCTATATAGGAGGGTTGACCTGATATTCTTTCTCCTCATTCTCCAAATATGCATACATGTTTCTGGCTATAGGAAGATGGACCATAGGCCAGTTCTGTAATGGACTTCATGAGCTTTGTGGTTGCTACTAAACAGGGCTCATCTAGAAGGAGTGACAGATAGGAGAGGAATCACTTTTCTTATCTGACTTCAGAGATACTGGCCTCCAGGTCTTTGGGCTCCTTATAGAAAGTTGGAGGGAAGGAAGTTCCCAGACTGTAGTAAACTGCAACAAGGACTATCTTGTTCAAGAACAGGATGCATTTGACTGTAAGTCTGATGGGCAGACATCATGTGTCAGGCAACAGAGAGCCAGTGTCCAGGGGTACACTTGACAGGGGTATTGCAAGGACACAAGGGACATGCAGCAGGCATTATACCATTTTTCTTAAGGTCACCGTCCTACACACACAAACTAATTCCAGCAAACTTCAGATATTTAACTGAAGTCAAATGCATGAACATGAGCCACATCATGAGAAGAATAGGCCAACCTTCATCTGCTTGAACCATTGAACCCTGTTGGCCAAGAGGAGGTCTGTGAAGAAGAGTTATTAAGTAGGTTCACCAGTCTTTGACCATGTGACTCAGGCAGCAGCTCATCAGGAAGGTAAGCTGGGGATGGGTAGCAACACACCATGGGATGTATCCCAAGGGGAAAACCAAACTGCCACTTCTTCACAGCAACTAGTCTCTCAATGAGGTGTAAGTCTAGCATGAACTCAGATCCTTGCTAGTGAAGTGCAAACTCACTGTAAATAAGGACCAAAGGGATATTTCTGAAATAGTCTTATGAGGGTTTGAGTATGATGTTATAATAGATACCTTGTTCTACATGAAGAACCATCTCAGTGGTCCCTGTGTTCCTAAATGAGGAACTTTGAAATGCATCCATGCTCCATTTATCTATTTAGGAGTGTGGCTTCTTCCTGTAATATCTGTCAATTGCTGGGCTGTATTGCTGAGGGTTATGTTCTGTTCCTCTATTAGGCAATAAAGGCAATCGTGTTAAAAGTTTTACTGTTATTTGGTAGCCAGACAAACACTCAGAAGGCTTCTCTGCTACACATTGCCTGCAGGAAACTTGCCATGACATAATAAAAAGTCAAGTACCAAACTGGAGAAAAAAATGACAGGCTTATGACCAATGGTTATGTCCCAAGGCTTGGTCCTTTCCATGAGTCCATGCATTAATCTACTAAGGGGTGTTCACATTCAACAAAATCTAGTCCAAATCATAAACTATTCATAGAAGTCTAAAATATTCTAACAACCTTTGTTAGAAGAACAAAAAGATCTGAAATTGATCAAATTAATATCTGATATGTCATATCAAGAATGTTTAATCGGCATGTTTGAGTTTGTAGATAGAATCCTGGCATTCTACTTGTATCTAAAACACTGCGTGAAGTCTTGTGTATTAGGTCATGCAGTATTGATGAATGACTATTCAGAAAGGAAAGGCTTTCCAGAATGAGGAAAGATAACCTTAAAAGGGCAAAAGATTAGGCATGTGTATTGAAAACAATGTTAAATACTGTATAGATTTATTACAACCCCATGCCATCACTAGCTGTGAATATATTGTTGTCACAGTCTAGGAGGTAGCGTGTTTGTGTATACCAGCAACAACTTATTGCTCTTTTAGAAAGCACAGTTACATGGTGTGTCAACAACAGTAAAACTAAGAAAATAAGGAAAAGGGCTTTGTTTTCACTAGTACTCATGCCAAGTTGTGGGTCTTGCTGCAGTGTACCCTTTGGCTTCACACACATCACTACCCTTCCCGTAAGGCTTTTGATTCATGCCATTAATGCACTTGATACTTGGTTGGTCTCCACAAAACAGTTTGTATCATTTCTGGTTGCCCTTCAGTGGTGTACACTCTGTTTCCTGAATAAAGTGGTAGCAGCCACTAAACCTCTCTTGGTTGAGATATAAAAAAGACAGACTATTCAAATAATAAAGGAAGCACTCAGAGTGTTGCCTGGTTTCCCATTTTGACTCATCTCAGCAGATGAGCCTATCAAGTACTTCACTAACTAGTTCCTCTGAATACTAAATAAGCACGCACCTATTAGGGATGGTAGGGTTAAAGGCAAGTACCCAGAATTGCTTACCCATGAGAGGATCACCTCTATGAATGAGTGTAATAAAATGTAAAAAGATTCTAAGCACTCATTTTCCACAAATTACTTGCCAACTTGTATTACTCTTAGAAGTAAATATTCTAGTAAAATACCAAAAAAAGCATTAACTTGCAAAAAGCAGCTGTGCAAATCCCAAGATTTTCTATAGAAGGATTAAAATTATAATGGTTAAAATGTTGAATACAAGTTTTGTTTCCTTTATGAATGCTGACCCTGGTATTGTTTTCCAAATGCCTTTATTAAATTATCACTTACAACATAGGCACACACAAATAATAGAGAAGAAAACCATATTAACATTTTCTTTCATTAACATGCATTATACATAACTTATATGTTTCCTTTCTTTCTTTACAACCACTTGTATTTAGTCCAACATTATGTAAATTGCTCAGTTCATGCCTTCCATTAAACCATACTGCTTCTCCTGAACATTATTTTGCTATATTATTCCCCAAAATTCCATTTATTTCTGTGTAATTTGCTCCTTCCTTTTTTCTAAAGATCTTTTTTTCTAGTTCTTTTATCTCTATTACAATGTTCACTACTTCAAATGCGGGTGGTTTAGGTTTTGATTTCCATTTTTTAATAGTTGCTGTTTTGGCAGCCAGTAGAATTACTCTTAATCAGGCCTTACTGTTTCTAGGCAGTTTAGATCCTATGTCTCAGTTCATAAGAATCACTTCCTTAGTTACAGCCATTTGCTCTCCCAATATTTCTGACAAACGTCCTCTGTACAGAATGTTTTTTTTTAAAATGCCAACTTCAACATCTTTGTCATCAAACCCATTTTTCCCGTTATCTATATAGGGTTGGGGTGTTGTGTCAACTGTTGCCATCTCTTGCACTCTCTATATTCAGTGCCACTCTCTTACCTTCTTTGACACTCGTGTCTGTCACAGGTCTTCTCTCACACAATTCTTCCGCCTCTTTGCTGGACTCATTAATTTCCTCTTGTCTTCTTCCTGTCTGTCCCAAATCTTCCTCACCACATTGTCTTCTGCTTTTCTGCACGTGTCTGAACCACACCAATCTGTTCTCTTTGACCTTTTCTGCAACTGAAACCATTTTGGCTTCTGTTCTTATGTTGTTTCTTTGTCTGTCCCACAGTGTGCATCCTATCTGTCTTAGGCTCTTTATCTCCCATCACCTCTAGCTTTCTCATCTGCTCAGCCTTTACTGCCCAGGTTTCTGTACCATGCAGTACTGGTCACACCACTGTTTTATTATTTTTCAGCTTCTTTGCCATTCTTCTGTCATACACTACTCCTGGCACTCTGTGCCAGTTCACTGAAGGCCCTATGTTTCTAGCTGTGAACTCCTCATTCAGACTTTCCTTCTCCTTAACTACCCCTCCCAGATTCACAAAGCTGCTCAGCTGTTTCACTCTTTTCCCTTCTGTCTTATTTCTCAGCTACTTCTGATTTCCTCCATTTATTGACATTTCAGTTACCTTATCTGTACTCAGTTTCATTCTGTCTGCCTTCAGTTTGGCATTCCATTCCCTTATCATCTGCTGATGTTCTTGTTCAGAGCCTGTATGTAATACCACTTCATCTGCATACAGCAAATTTGTTGATCTGTCCCCTCCAACCTGTTTGCGGATGTAGTTCATGAACAATCCAAGCTGGAGTACACTATTTTACGGCTCCTATGCAGTGGGAACAAGGGTTCTGTCTCATTAATGAGGTGCTCACTGGATTCCTGTTTCCAGTTTATTGGTTGTATTGCCGTAGAGTTTTGAATTATTTCACTTAAGTCTTGCCCTCTTCCCCTCCCAGATAAATTCATTCAACTGTTTATTAATTATTCTGACCCTAATATCATTCATAAGCATATTGGCAGTCACTTTACCCTGTGGGAAACAACCTACAACAGACTTGATAAGACTCTACTGACCTTTTTTACTTTCCTTCTGATTCTAATTCAGAATTTCAGTTTAGACTTGCTGGACAAAATGCGGTTATGAAATTTACAACTGAATGAAGAAATTGACTCCCTTTATGCAGCAAACTATCTTTTAAATTCATTTAGAATCAGATGAATTAATTGTAGTCCTTCTAAGCTACCTTTCAAACAGATGCTTACTTGAAAGGAATGATCCTGGTTTTATGCAAATCCACTGCACCATACTTGGTACATAAATGAGGGGAAGGCCAGGGCATTTTACAACACTAACAGGAACAATGGTCATTGACGTTACTAGATTAAAACAACTGGTATAATACTATGTATTTCAAGATTTATAACTTGTCTAGTAAATGTTGCAAAGAAACAGAGATAAAAGATTTAAAATTTGTTTAAATCAATGTCATTATTTACGGTTCACTAGACGTATAACTTTAATGAAATAAATTATTTGGATTTTTAAGAAAAGCAGCAAGTGTAGTTTATTGACAAAGATTAATAAAAAGAAATTAGGTAGCAAAAAATTATTTACATGATCACAGCATTCATATGACATATTTAAAAAGGAACACAGCAAAAAGCCAGATGGTGCATGTGAGTAGGTTGATCAGTTTAGACAATCAGTTTATGGTAGACTTTAAATATAGAAATTAAATATTTAAAAGACAATTTTTAACACAGTATCTTGCACAAGTGATAGATACTATTATAACGGGGGTTAAAGAACGGGAAAAGTATTTATTGTCCTATTACAGATTTGGATAAGGAACCTAATTTTATAGCGAGATATGTGTGCACTATAAATAGGACCAGTAAAGTGACAATTTTACCTTATTCTAAAATAGACACCCTAAGAATAAGGAGAATCCTAAACAGCAAGGAAATGATAGGCAGTAAAATAGGAGGTAAGCCTGTTTTATTAATACAAAATATCCTAGTTTATTAAGAGTTCTTCAATTGAATCAAGCAAGGAAGCAAGGAAAAAAAGACAGTTTATCTGCTCAGAAGTCAGGTACTTAACTATTGTGGATTCTGCCCACAGGGTGTATAAACAGAAAAGATGAAGAAGGATGTATGATAAAAAGAAGACACTCTGTGTCAACTGGTTACTTTAAATGTATGTCAGAATGAGTTGTTTACATTGGAAAATGCTCAGAATATCAGGCATTTTGTTTGGGTAGAACAACTCTGAAATTAAGAAAAAAAAACTACAAACACAATCATGCAGCTGGAACACAGAGTCATACAAATGGTCTTAGTCATACAGATAGGTTTAAACTGTTTTATTTTTATGTTATAAATTATATTAAAAAATATAAGAGGTGAGATTTGGAAAAAATATACTAGACAGTAAAGAGTTTGATTGGCAAGATCACCTGAATGCGTATGAGAAACCAGTATTGAATGATGCAGAGAACATTTTAAATGTAAATTAAAAAGTAAAGGATTTAAACATTGAAAGTCAAATTATATGTGATAGAGTGCTTTCCCTATAGTTAGATGGAGCTGAAGTAGCTCAAGATAGTCATACTGTTTAACCAGTCTCAAGATTATGCTTACACTTATCAAGGGTATCAGAACTTGTCAAGATTTGGGATGCATGGCTTGGCTTAAAAAGGCCCTTGTGGTTGTTAGCCTAGTAAACACCTATGCATCTATATGTATAGTCATGTGATAGTTAGGAAAAGTATTTATGTGAGCTAAACACCATGACTGATTAAGTCTTTTGTATGTATATATGAAAGCATTTACTCAGAATAAAGGTGGATTTTTTTTCTTGTATTTTGGTATCTTTTACAGAGATTGTTGGTTGACATAAGGGAAGGAGACAAGGAATGCATCTCCAGTTACAGACACATTTTCTGATTTGGATAAGATCATGGAAAATAATATTTCAACAACTGATTGATTACTTGTAGCAGTACTGTAGTCTTGAATTACAACATGGATTCAGAGTCAGACACTTCACTGTTAGCACTGTAGTTGATCTGTGAAATAACCGTATGTCTTACGTAAACAAAGTCAGAGTAGCACTGAATGTGTCCAAACTATTTGATATAGTTTCTTGTAAATGAGGTTGTCCCAGGCTAACATGGACTGACTTGGTGTATAAACTGCCCAAATTAAGTCACACAAAAGTGGAGTACTATATTTGCAGAAGTAAAAATAAATACAGGGACTCCCAAGGATTACTATTTGGGTGTATACTGTTTTCCATTGTTGTTAACTTACAATATCATGATGTCCCAATACGTGTTGTTATACCATAGCCATTGCCCAGATTGACTTTACCTGCTTGCTCCATGAATCTTGAAGATGGGCTTGTGCAACCAGGCATACAGCTAAATGACTATAATCATCATTTAATTATACTGAAATCCATAGCAATACTGTTTGGGATATTATGTTATCCTTCATTAATAGGTTCATAGGTGATTACTAGGCTAATGGCACAAGAGCCTTTACAAGCCTAGGCAATAATATCCAGGATATGACAGCATATCTTAATTCTTCAGATATGGGATAGGGGATAGGGTAGTATCAGGGTAGTGTCTTTGGGTGCTCAAGCTCTTTGTCATTTTACAGATTGCCTCTGTCCATAAGGAACATGAACAGCACCCCGGGAGTGAATTTATGGTTCCCTATCCAAATTATTTTTTAAGAGAGTGTGAGGGCTTTGTTTTATAAAGATGGAAAGTTTATTCCATAATCAAGGAAGCCTTTGGGATACAAATCCGTCTCGCCAGCAAGTTCTTTTATAGTCAAAAGTAATATTCAGGTCCATGGAACACGTAACCTTCATATAATTTTTCTTGCATATATGTAACAGTTTCATCAGGGCAGGATAAGAGAATGTATTGCAGTTCAGGCATAAGTCACCTCTCAGTAAACAATGTGAGATGGAGTAAAGGGATGGGCCGTTAGTCAGTCCGTATAAAACATGTGTCTTACGCTATGTCTTTTTTTTAGTGAGAAACCTCTGGGGCTGTTCCAATTGGTGTAAGTGCCTGGTTAGGTACATGCATACTCGATTATGGGCTTGATATGGGTCGAGTACAATATCACTATGATTTTCTTTGACCTCGATGCAATACCTTTACTTATAAGTTGAGCCACACAGAAGGATTTTCTCACTATCGTAGTTGCTTGGTGGTCAACATTTAGGTTGCTATCTATCTGTGTATCTAGGTCTCTTACCACTGAGGCTACTTTTAGGGGTGTGGTATCAATATTATAATTTGCAGGGATATCTGATTTACTGAAAGGTATGATAATGGATCTACTTTGGTAGACCGAGTTTACACATACCTGAACTGCAGATTACCGAGACAACAACACTGAAATTGCAATAAACCGAACCATCACATTACCAAAGTGTTTTACAGGGAAAGAAGACACTTGGCCAACATTTAACAAAATAACACACCAAAGTATGTCAAACTCATACAGGTGTGGGGGGGTTGTGCCCCCCCACCCCCTAACTAAATATACCAACTCTGGGATCGCACTACAGTGCAGTGGGGAAAAGGACAAATTTCTTGATGTTGGCCAAGTCTATCCATTCCATGTAAAAAAAAAAAAAATGGTAATGTTCAGGTTCAGTTTATCGCACGTTCAGTGTTGTCATCTCCGCAATCTTCAATTCGGGTAAGTGTAAATTTGGTCTGCTGAAGTAGACCCATGATAATGCATTTTTTTAGCATTTTATCTCAGATCATGGTTTTGACAACGGTCACTTGTCATTTTTCATTTTTAGGCCTGTTTGCAGGATGTCAACATAATTTGGAGATTCAGTGATTTCTCCCAGCTTACAGACATCAGCGAACTTGATGAGCTAATGGCCCCCAACATTGGCCTTCACTTAAAAGAAGTATATACCAAACAGGAGGCGTCTCAACACTGAGCCCTATGGGAGATCCCTAGTAACAGGTTTCTTACTGGAAGTGGATTCACGTATCCGGACAACATGTGTCCTGTCAGTGAGCCAGTTTGTTATCCACCTGATGATGTAGGGCTTTATTTCTAACACAGTAAGTTCGTCTGTCATCCCCAAATGGGGGATTGTGTCGAAAGCTTTGGTCAGGTCTAGATAAGTGGTGTGTACCATTTTACCCTCATACATGGCCATGATGACTTTCTTGAAGAAGTCTCCTAAACTGAGCAGTCAAGACCTCCCTTTGACAAAGCCAAACTGGGGCTGGTGCAGTGTTTAGAGATTTCCTATGTGGTTATTGATCAGGTCCATGATATTTCTCTCCATGGCCTTACAGCTAACACTGGTCAAGCTTGTGTCTATAGTTCCCTGGGTCAGTTGATGGGCCCCCCTTGTGCAGAGGGACAGATGTTTCAGTCTTCCATTCCTCTAGGACAAAGCCCTTCTGGAGGCTGTGGTTAAAGAGGGTTTCTAGTGGCCCTGATTGATTCTGTTTAAGCTATTTAAGAAACATCCTGGAATGTTGTCAGGATCCATGGAGGCTGTGTTTTTGGCTTTAACAAGTGCAGTAAGGTCCTGTATCCTCATAATGACCAGTAGGGGGATGGTTGCAGGTATTTCTTTGGGTGTGGTAGGAGATGCTGGGGGGGGGGGGGTTTGAACTGAACTTGTTGGCCAGCAGGTTTGCTATAGTTTCAGGGTGTAAGAGTCGCTATTTCTGATTAACTCAGCACATTGCTGAACATTTCCCCTGAGGTCACGAGCATAATTAAAAAAAAGTCTTATGGTTATCTTTTACCTGGGAGGCTATCTTTGCATCGTAGTTTGGCAGATTTGACCAGCTTTCTAATTTGTTTGTTTGTTTAGACTGGTGAGTGTCTTTTTGCACTGTTTTGTCTGTTCTTTCTTAGCTCTGGAGACAATTTTTTCCTTTTGTTGAATAGGTAGGGATTCACCAGGATGGTTTATTTTTGCCAGTAATCATAGGTTTGACTCAGACAGGTACTGCCTCCTTTGTGCAGCTATGAATGTGGTTGTACAGTGCATTTGTGTACAGCACAGAGTAGGCCTCACTGTCATCTGAGTTCGGAAGGGCTTGGAAGTTCAATAAGCTGTCACTTAGTTTGAGGTAATTGGCATTACTAAAGCTCTTTACAGGTTTGGAGTTTGAAGTGGGTTCCAGGTTAGTTTTAATACTAAAGGAGATCATTCTGTAGTCAGATCTTACCAGGGAGGAGTTAATGTGTGGGAAAGAGCAGCTTCCCCTTATGTTCATGAGTACTAGGTCTAGGATATTTGCAACTTTAGTTGGGAAGCTGACTAGTTGCTCCAGGGTGTTGAGTTGGCGAAGTCCAAAAACTTCTGGGCAAGTGCATTATGGGTAGTATAAGTCTCCCAGTTTATGGAGGAGTAGTTGAAGTCGCCAATAAGTATGGCATTAGACTGAATATTAAGAGATTCCCATACATTTAGGTACGAGGTGTGGTTTTCCAGACTCATGTTAGGGGATCTGTAGCTAAAGAAGATATGATAGGGGGTTGCACTTCTGGTTAGTTGGTCATGGAGTAGCTCAAGTTAGTCATATTGTTTGACCAGTCTAGCAGTGTTCTTGCCTCTTATGAACACTGAGACACTGCCTTCCTTTGTTTTATCTTCAGCTGAGGGCACTCAAAATGTATGAAAGGCACGCAGCCTTTGATAGCTGGGGTGCTCTCTGTGGTTCTGAACCATGTTACTGTGACTGCACATATGTCTACATTCTCCAGGATGAGGAGTGCTTCCAGGGAGGGCATGTTTTTATTTGAACTCTTATTATTGAGCAGTAGTACCCTTAGGTGGTTGTGAGTGATTTTTGTTGTGTTGGAGGTTTTAACAACTTGTCACGTCCTAAAAAAGGTGCTATAGTGATAGATAAAGTTTTTGCCAGTATCCAGAAGCCAAGTGGTGACAAGTGCAAATCATCTGTTGCAAAGCATTGTGGTTTATTGATCATGTCTCCCCACATTGACAGATATTGGCTCCCCTTGTCGTGATAGCAGAAACTAAGGCAATTGTTGAAGTCAATCAATTTTTGCTGTTACTGTGGCATCATCATCGGTGAAGGTGGGATGCTACTCAAGGCTAGATTTATAACTACCTGGGACACATATTCAGAGAGGTCCATCATGTCTGTCTTCACATATTCCAGTGAGGTATGTCTTAGGTGTTTACATCCATATGGACTACGACCGTGTCTTACTGGTACTTGTGGTTTAAAGACCTAAGTGCAAGCATGATTTGGCTGATATTGACTTCATACAGACAGCTCACTGTGATCTTCTTGTTTAGCCTGGTAAGGGGGACATCAGTATGTCTTACAATGGTATCCCCAATAATTACAATGTTTGGTTGTGTGTTGTGTTGCCTTATGGACTTGGAAGTGGGGCTACTATGATTTTCAGAGTTATATGTTGTGTGAGATGCTGTCTTTTTTGAGTGTGCGCTGGGCCAGTGAGAGATGCTTTTAGGAAGTTTTGGAGGTTTGGGTAGATTATATGTGAGTCCCTCGGCATATGTGGGTCTATGTATTTGCTCCCTAGTGTTAGTAGTGAGTGTTTTGCGTGTAATGCTGACACCCTGGTTTGCATTTTTCATGCGTGCATGTGAGAGCTTTGTCTCCAGTTATATTGTGCACCTACATTTCTCACATACTGTGTTTGTCTGTTCTCAAATTAGGTGGTTGTCATTGAACATGAGGCAGTTACTACACTGCCTCTGGATGCCGATGTCCACCAGGCCAGAAAAAGAGATGACAGGGAAATGCCTATCCATTATACTAGTTCCTTAGTAGACAGGAAGGAGTAGAGGAAAGTTACTTAAAGGTCTACTGTAAGTGTGAATGTTTAGTAGTATACTATAGGATGACCTGCAGTGGTGCTGCCCTCTGCTCAAACTGGCAACTCTTCAAACAGCAGTGAAAAATGAGCAACTATGGAGGCATTTCCTATAGAGGATTCTAAATTGGAGAGGTTTGCATATATACAAGGCATGGATAACCATGTTTGTGCTTTTATACCAGCAGGATAAAAGACTTTTACACAGTTAAGCCCTCAGGCCAGTCAGTCAAACATACAATAAGCCTTCCACCAGCAGTTCCTCACTTGGATGGGTTGAATAAACTCTCTGCTTCCACCAGAGTGCAGAGTAAAACCCACTTAATGTAAAGCAAACTGGTTTTAAGCTCAAGTTCTGTAACAAATGTTTTTCAAAAAAGCAAAACTCTTGCAGTATCAGGAATCCTTGGAAATACATTCACAAGTCCTGAGAAATATTCCCTAATACAGAAAAATGTGCATAAATGTAGGAAACCTTCTATAAATTCAGAAAAACTTTGCAAAACTTAGATATATTTTGGCAAACTTAGGAGAACTTTGGTAAACTCAGAACAGATTTTGCAATATCAGAGGAGATTAGGAAATATCAGGATACTGTTAAAATGACGTAAGAGCAGTACAGTAACAAACAGATGGTGTTTCTTTAACAAGTGTGGCTGAAAAATTGCGACAAATACAAACAAATTAATATACAACTCAGAACTATTAAATAACAACAGTATAGTTAAAGCAAGTGCGAAAAAGTGCTTATATCACTTTGTAAGTCCACGGATGGCTTTAGATGCAATCCAAGTATCTTGTAGTTACAGGAGTCCAAGCCAGGCACAGGGAAGTCTAAATAAGAGTGGACCTTTGCATACATTATATTACATAGTTTTGATAGCAGGAAAAAAGACACATTATCTGTTGGCAATATTTGTATAGGTACTGTCTATCAGTTTCCCCTCCATTACCTCTTCTATTAGTCCACTACCCATCAAAAGCTTTCTTAACAAACTTTGTGGTATTCCCACTCAGGTAAACTGTTCTGTTTATCCACTACAGGTGACTGCAAAAATGACTTTATAATGCCATGATAGATCTTGCTGTATTAATGTTTATGTAAGTCACAAAGGGTTGAATGAGTGATTATAAATAATAATTTTCATGAAGATTTTGAGTAAATGTCATTCCAATTAGATAGAGCTAATTAATTGTTGTTAGTGGCTGACTAGGTGTTTTTCATCAAGGAATGTTGTGTCTGAGAGTTTGTTATATGAGTGTGGTAGCAAGAGTGTTGGAAGAGGAGAAAAGTTTACAGTAGCAGCTGTAAAGTCATTCTGATGACGTTAATGAGGATATTTTGATTTTTGATCAGGCAGATACCATTTTGTCATTGGAGAGAAAACAGATAATGAAAAAGCAAGCTGCAGTCTCAAGAGGAGTTGATGATGATTACTTCTAAAATAGTTGAATTGGGAGATAAGAATGAATTTGTTTGTGAATGGAGTCTCAGTTGAAGTATTAGATTGTGTAGTATATGTGAAAGGTCGGTGGGATGGTCAGGTTCCCTGTCAAATTACATTTGTAGACAGAGTATACAGAATACCTTTGCAATTGTTGGTTAGATCAGCTGGGTATCTTTAGAAGTTTGTGGAACTTTTTCAGTCCTGTCACACTAAAAAACTGATTTTAGCACAATAATGGCAGACTGGGAATGTATATTATGTAGGTAGTCAGAGAATGTTTTTCATTATTGACTAGTTAGACCACACAGACTGTGAGCAATGTTTTAAGGGTAAAGCATGCATGTAAGCAAAAAAAGGATTGAAATTCAAGTTGATTTATCCAGATATTTTAAAGACTTTTTTCCTAGTGGAGTGGTCATCATATTGATGCTAGGTTGGCATGTTTATGATTTCATAATATTTGGCTTTAAAGGCATGATATAGAATATAAGCATCCTGGAGTAGAAGAAAGAAGTATCCAGTGGTCACCTTTGTTGGACAGTGAGAAAAAATAAGACTGGATTGGCTGTTATAAGTGTATAGATAACTTTAAATTGCACGTTGCTTATTAATATGCTGTGGCTAATATGGACTAGAAGGAACACAGATACATTTGCTTATTTAAAAAAAATTGGAGATTTTAATGGTGTGTTGTGTTCAGTGTTATTTTATGTCAATGGAATGTTATTTCATATGTGAAAGAAATCATTCATTGCAGAATAGCTGTGTTTACTTAATAGTTTTGATTTTTTTTTTGTTTTAATTTATTTTATTTTGATTTTTACTTACTGGGTTTGTCTGACAAGTTTGGTAAAAAAAAACTTTTCAGCAGAGGCCCACAGAGAAAAACCCAAACATATTACCAACATTTTAAACAGATATTCAATAACTGAATGAACAGACATTAAGTAATACATATTAACAAGTACACATACATTTGCTAAATAGCTCACATTCATATGAAATAAAGGCAACTATTACAGTAGGAAAGATACTCATGCATTTAATAGATGCTGAACACAGCATTTGATGAGGTGTATTAGTGGGTTTGTCAAAGAGATAATAGACCTTGTGATTAATACTTAGAAATTTAAAGAAATTGAAGTGAGGGGAGGAATACAGTGGGGCAGAAAATCTAATATTCTAGTTAATAAGTAAGGTATTAAGCAGGTTCGGTGACATAGAGGTTGGGGTGAGCAGTGTCACAAAATGATGAACAGTGGATATAAAAAGTGTACATACCCCTGTTAAAATGCCAGTTTTTTGTGATATAAAAAAATGAGACCATAATAAATCATTTCAAAACTTTTCCCACCTTTAGTGTGACCTATAACCTGTACAATTCAGTTGAAAAACAAACAAATCTGTTAGGGGAAAAATATAAAAAATAAAAAATGCACAATAAGCTGGTTGCGTAAGTGTGGACACCCTTAAACTAATACTTTGTTGCAGCACCTTTTGATTTAATTACAACATTCAGTCTTCTTGGGTACAGAATCTGATTAACCCAAAATAAAGTTCAGCTGTCGTAGTAGGATTTTTCTGACATTTACTCAGTTGCCTGCTACAGCAAAAGTCATGGTTTGCAGACAGCTTACAAAGCATCAAACGGATCTCATTGTTAAATGGTATCACTCAGGAGAGGGGTACAAAAACATTTCTATAGCATTGGCTATACCATGGAACACAGTGAAGACAGTCATCAAAAAGTGGAGAAAATATAGGACAACAATGATGTTGCAAAGTACTGGACGCCCCTCCAAAATTGATGAAAAGACAAGATGAAAACTGGTCAGAGAGGCTGCCAAGAGACCTACAGCAACACTGAAGGAGCTGCAGGAATTTCTGGCAAGTACTGGTTGTGTATTACATGTGACAACAATCTCCCGTATTCTCCATATGTCTGGACTGTGAGGTAGGGTTGCAAGATGGAAGCCTTTTCTTAGAGAGAAGAACATCCAGGCCGGGCTAAAACTTGCAAAACAATACATCAAGGCTCCCGAAAGCATGTGGGAAAATATGTTATAGTCTGATGAGACCAAAGTTTCACTTTTTGACCACAATTCCAAAAGGTACGCTTGGCACAAAAACAACACTTCACATCACCAAAAGAAGACCATCCCCAGGGTGAAGCATGGTGGTGGCAGTATCATGCTTTGCGGTTGCTTTTCTTCAGCTGGAACTGGGGCTTTAGTCAAAATGGATGAAATTATGAACAGTTCCAAATACCAGTCATTTTTGGCCCAAAACCTTCAAGCTTCTGCTAAAAACTCTTTTAAAATTTAAAGAAAATTCTGTCTAATACCCTAGAAAGCCCAAGCTGCTGAGCGACCCTGGCCCCAGCGCCTTTAGCCGTCTCAACACCCGGTCACTGAACTCCATATCCTGTCCTTGGGAATCTGACTCCTCTGACCTGAAGGCTAAGGACCCACTCCAAGCTGGTGTTACAGCATAGCAACTACCATCCTGCTCCCCAAAGTATAAGAAAGGAAGCAAACACCCGCTCACTGAACTCCATATCCTGTCCTTGGGAATCTGACTCCTCTGACCTGAAGGCTAAGGACCCATTCCAAGCTGGTGTTACAGCATAGCAACTACCATCCTGCTCCCCAAAGTATAAGAAAGGAAGCAAAGTATGTTGGTATCCTAAACCTGCTAGTCCAGTCTAGTATTTCTACAATTAATTGAAGGTGACTAATAGGTCGCTTTAAGCCAGGATAGCCAGCAGCATTTCCAGTGTAGACTGTGTAGCTTTCCTCTGCACACACGCTGTACCTTACTTCTTGCCCATTAATCTTTATCCCCGGCCTGTCCTTTCAGAATTTCCACTGTAATTTTAGAGTTCTACCACTAGGTGGCACCCTCTCCAAGCTTTTTTTTCTCCCCTCCCAGCTTGCCTGCTACCTCAACTATTTATCCCTTTTTTATCTTCTGGCCCAAGCTTCATGGTTAAATATTCTCCACTTCTTCTCTGTGACTACTCTAGTACACTCCACTTCATCCTGCTATAAATATATTTTACTGACTAACCCCCCCATACTTATCCCACTTCTACCCTATTTCTCTTTACTTACCTCTTTTACTACCCTACCTTATAGCATACGCTCTTTTACTGATTGTTTTTCTCAACATTCTGTCATCTCTTGTCTCTGCCTAATTACTCCCATTACTTTATACTCTTTATATTTATATCTACCTCAGTGCACTATTTCTCTGCCTTACCCTACTGTTGGTCCTGCCTTGTTCACCTCTACACACCTCTGTCAGCCTGTTCATTTTTTCTTTTATCTACTACCCTTCCCCCTTCACAGTAGCTCTAGCCCCTCCCATCCTTTTACCTACTTCCAGGTCTCCTCACCTCTCCCTACATCATTTCCCCTCCCAAGTCTATAAAGTCCAATGTTTTTGGCTGGTGCCCTCTCTAATACTCTAGGAAGCCCAAGCTGCTGAGCGACCCTGGCCCCAGCGCCTTTAGCCGTCTCAAGTAAGGAAACTGCAATCTTTGTTACTTATCTGTTCAATCTATGTTACTTATCTGTTCATTTAAACAGCCTCTGTACCTGCTAGATTGTATTGTTTGTTATTTATGCTTTGTTTCTAGCATATACTGTTTTTGTGTCTGTTGCTGACGCACTTTTAACTGAATGCTTGTACCACTCCCACGTGGAGAACACTATTCTGTGTGAATTACACGGGGTAGACCTTCTCTATTGTTGGTCTCCGGTGTGGGTTTTTAAGTAACAACTGGGTTTTTTAGCAATGATTTAAGGTTCTGGTCCACAGTCAATTTGTTTGGAAAGTGAGTAGAAAACCAGTTTTGCACCCACAATTATTATATCTGCAGGATTAAAGTGCTTTTATAGCTGATTGAGTATTATACTATTCCTCGTCCTGGTTGATTGCTGCTTAAAAGACTATGTTAAATGTTGGATTGGTTTATTTTACAAATTAACCTATAATAACGCTCCTGAACCAGAGCAGATTACACTTACAATCGCCTCCTCCATATAACGCTGGATGGTTGATCGCTATTTTGAGTGATTTAGGTTAAAGGTAGATCAATTTGGTTAATTAATAATTGCAAACTAAACGCTCCTGAAGTGAGCGCTAACACATATAATCGCCTCCTCCACATAAAGCTGGATGGTTGAGTGCTGTTTGTTTTGCAGTATTAAATATTGTTTTTTCAATTTGATAAATGATTCTAACTAGATGCTCCTGAAGCGAGCGGCTAATTTATACTACCTACTCCACAAACCCCTGGATGGCTGAAAGTTGTTTGATTTGTTTATGCTGAATGTTTGCACTCGTTATTTAATCACTTAATTTAACCTAAACGCTCCTGAATGTGAGCGGTTACACACACAATCGCCTCCTCTACAGAACGCTGCCTAGCATTTACCTCCGTTACATTCTAGTAGTGGTTTATACCTCCCACGCTGTGATGCTAGCAAATTGCACCTCATAGTGTTTTATGCTAGTGCTATTTAAATCCAGCCTTTCCCTGCAAATACATTTAATGTTTTTATATGTGCTTTGAATGATGTGGAAGCGTGTTATTTTTCTTACTCTGTTTCTTGTGGTTACATAAGTAATTATTAGCTTATGTATTCATTTCACTAAATAATTTAATGTTGTTACTGTTGTTGAATGACACTGCTGCCACTTATAACGTATTCTCCTGCTCACTTGGTTTGATTACTGTTAGATAAGGTTTGCCTTTGCCAATATCACAGACTTGCTAGAAAGATACAGTTAAATTATTTTATCTTGCAACATATATCTCTACTGTTGTTATATGTTACTTTACTAGCTGAGCAAATGTTTAGAAGTCCTGTACTAAGTCAAATTCTTATCCACTGTACCTGTTCTTCTTCTTTCATATTTTTCTATCAAGCACCCGCTCACTGAACTCCATATCCTGTCCTTGGGAATCTGACTCCTCTGACCTGAAGGCTAAGGACCCACTCCAAGCTGGTGTTACAGCATAGCAACTACCATCCTGCTCCCCAAAGTATAAGAAAGGAAGCAAAGTATGTTGGTATCCTAAACCTGCTAGTCCAGTCTAGTATTTCTACAATTAATTGAAGGTGACTAATAGGTCGCTTTAAGCCAGGATAGCCAGCAGCATTTCCAGTGTAGACTGTGTAGCTTTCCTCTGCACACACGCTGTACCTTTCTTCTTGCCCATTAATCTTTATCCCTGGCCTGTCCTTTCAGAATTTCCACTGTAATTTTAGAGTTCTACCACTAGGTGGCACCCTCTCCAAGCTTTTTTTTCTCCCCTCCCAGCTTGCCTGCTACCTCAACTATTTATCCCTTTTTTATCTTCTGGCCCAAGCTTCATGGTTAAATATTCTCCACTTCTTCTCTGTGACTACTCTAGTACACTCCACTTCATCCTGCTATAAATATATTTTACTGACTAACCCCCCATACTTATCCCACTTCTACCCTATTTCTCTTTACTTACCTCTTTTACTACCCTACCTTATAGCATACGCTCTTTTACTGATTGTTTTTCTCAACATTCTGTCATCTCTTGTCTCTGCCTAATTACTCCCATTACTTTATACTCTTTATATTTATATCTACCTCAGTGCACTATTTCTCTGCCTTACCCTACTGTTGGTCCTGCCTTATTGACCTCTACACACCTCTGTCAGCCTGTTCATTTTTTCTTTTATCTACTACCCTTCCCCCTTCACAGTAGCTCTAGCCCCTCCCATCCTTTTACCTACTTCCAGGTCTCCTCACCTCTCCCTACATCATTTCCCCTCCCAAGTCTATAAAGTCCAATGTTTTTGGCTGGTGCCCTCTCTAATACCCTAGGAAGCCCAAGCTGCTGAGCGACCCTGGCCCCAGCACCTTTAGCTGTCTCAAGTAAGGAAACTGCAATCTTTGTTACTTATCTGTTCAATCTATGTTACTTATCTGTTCATTTAAACAGCCTCTGTACCTGCTAGATTGTATTGTTTGTTATTTATGCTTTGTTTCTAGTGTATACTGTTTTTGTGTCTGTTGCTGACGCACTTTTAACTGAATGCTTGTACCACTCCCACGTGGAGAACACTATTCTGTGTGAATTACGCGGGGTAGACCTTCTCCATTGTTGGTCTCCAGTGTGGGTTTTTAAGTAACAACTGGGTTTTTTAGCAATGATTTAAGGTTCTGGTCCACAGTCAATTTGTTTGGAAAGTGAGTAGTAAACCAGTTTTGCATCCACAATTATTATATCTGCAGGATTATAGTGCTTTTATAGCTGATTGAGTATTATACTATTCCTCGTCCTGGTTGATTGCTGCTTAAAAGACTATGTTAAATGTTGGATCGGTTTATTTTACAAATTAACCTATAATAATGCTCCTGAACCAGAGCAGTTTACACTTACAATCGCCTCCTCCATATAACGCTGGATGGTTGATCGCTATTTTGAGTGATTTAGGTTAAAGGTAGATCAATTTGGTTAATTAATAATTGCAAACTAAACGCTCCTGAAGTGAGCGCTAACACATATAATCGCCTCCTCCACATAAAGCTGGATGGTTGAGTGCTGTTTGTTTTGCAGTATTAAATATTGGTTTTCCAATTTGATAAACGATTCTAACTAGATGCTCCTGAAGCGAGCGGCTAATTTATACTACCTACTCCACAAACCCCTGGATGGCTGAAAGTTGTTTGATTTGTTTATGCTGAATGTTTGGACTCATTATTTAATCACTTAATTTAACCTAAATGCTCCTGAATGTGAGCGGTTACACACACAATCGCCTCCTCTACAGAACGCTGCCTAGCATTTACCTCCATTACATTCTAGTAGTGGTTTATACCTCCCACGCTGTGATGCTAGCAAATTGCACCTCATAGTGTTTTATGCTAGTGCTATTTAAATCCAGCCTTTCCCTGCAAATACATTTAATGTTTTTATATGTGCTTTGAATGATGTGGAAGCGTGTTATTTTTCTTACTCTGTTTCTTGTGGTTACATAAGTAATTATTAGCTTATGTATTCATTTCACTAAATAATTTAATGTTGTTACTGTTGTTGAATGACACTGCTGCCACTTATAACGTATTCTCCTGCTCACTTGGTTTGACTACTGTTAGATAAGGTTTGCCTTTGCCAATATCACAGACTTGCTAGAAAGATACAGTTAAATTATTTTATCTTGCAACATATATCTCTACTGTTGTTATATGTTACTTTACTAGCTGAGCAAATGTTTAGAAGTCCTGTACTAAGTCAAATTCTTATCCACTGTACCTGTTCTTCTTCTTTCATATTTTTCTATCAAGCACCCGCTCACTGAACTCCATATCCTGTCCTTGGGAATCTGACTCCTCTGACCTGAAGGCTAAGGACCCACTCCAAGCTGGTGTTACAGCATAGCAACTACCATCCTGCTCCCCAAAGTATAAGAAAGGAAGCAAATTATGTTGGTATCCTAAACCTGCTAGTCCAGTCTAGTATTTCTACAACTAATTGAAGGTGACTAATAGGTCGCTTTAAGCCAGGATAGCCAGCAGCATTTCCAGTGTAGACTGTGTAGCTTTCCTCTGCACACACGCTGTACCTTACTTCTTGCCCATTAATCTTTATCCCTGGCCTGTCCTCTCAGAATTTCCACTGTAATTTTAGAGTTTTACCACTAGGTGGCACCCTCTCCAAGCTTTTTTTCTCCCCTCCCAGCTTGCCTGCTACCTCAACTATTTATCCCTTTTTTATCTTCTGGCCCAAGCTTCATGGTTAAATATTCTCCACTTCTTCTCTGTGACTACTCTAGTACACTCCACTTCATCCTGCTATAAATATATTTTACTGACTAACCCCCCCATACTTATCCCACTTCTACCCTATTTCTCTTTACTTACCTCTTTTACTACCCTACCTTATAGCATACGCTCTTTTACTGATTGTTTTTTCTCAACATTCTGTCCTCTCTTGTCTCTACTCGCTCCGTTCGCCCTGCGGGCTCACTCCGCTCCCCTCCCTACCCCCAATTCCCACCCACCCCCAGGGGTCCTACTCTTATACTTTCTAACCACACCTCTTCCTTTCCCACTACCCAATTCACATTTCCCATCAGCTAATTGCTCTTTCATTTTCCATCTCAAACCACTCCCCTCTTTAATCACCACACCCTGCTATCACTGCACACTCCCAGCCTTTTCACCTCCCTCCCTACCTAGTCACAACATATAACTAATCTTTCCAAATGGCCTATTCAACTATCCCTTTTCAAATTCGATTCTGCTTCATTCTTTTACTGCTACCATTACTAACCTTTACATATTTTCTATCTTCATATGAGCACCTATTATATCCACAACCAGACCACCCCAAATAACAAACCAACTCCCAGTCCATACCACACCTATATAACCATGCAAACATAACATACTCACCTAGCTACCTACTATCAAAGTATCATAGAACACTACACATTAAATATAATACACAATATTTCAAAAGAATGTTATTTCTCTACAACAAACTCCCTATCCCAAGCCATCTACTACACCTTCTCACAGTAAAGGATGGTGATATTCATCCTAACCCAGGTCCAACTGCAACCCCTATCACTCTTCATTACCTTAATCAGTCTATCAATTCTCCCCTTACAAGACCTTCTAACTCACTCCTACTGTCTCATCTCAACATACGTAGCATTAACAACAAATTAACTCAACTCCATGCTCTCCTAGAAGTGTACACCTTTGACATTATTTGCCTAACTGAAACATGGCTAAAACCTGCCATCAAATATAATGAAATTATCCCACCTGGATATAATATCCTAAGGCTTGACAGAGTAGCTAAGAAAGGTGGTGGTGTGGCTATTCTATTTAAATCAGGCTTTCAACTAACCACTTATAACTGTAACATACCACTGGACTCCAAAACAGAAATTCTCATTACTAAACTTGAACTTAACAATGCTAAATCAATCATTATCATCTGTATGTATCTGCTCCCTGGAAATAACATAGCCACCTTGGAAAATATCCTCTGCTGGCTATCCCAACACCTACCTCAAGAAACCATTATCCTAGGCGATATGAATTTAGACTGGAATACTTATTGTAGTAGCCTCCCTACCACTCACATAAACCTATATGGTTTCTCCCAGACCATTACCTCCCCCACCAGAATAAATAAATCTAACAAGAAAGCTAACACACTAGATTGGATTCTAACTAACAATCATACTCACTACTATGACTCTGGAACCCTCCCTGATGACATTAGTGACCACTCACTCACCTATATCATTAGACATAAAACCAACACCCCTAACCCAACCTCTACCAGACATATTAGATCCAAATGAAATTTAACCCTGATCTATTCAAAATTGAACTTACAGCTTGCAACTGGGCTCCCTTAAAACATCTTCCTTTAGATGAAGCCGTTAACTTCTTTAACTCTACCTTCCTTGCCATTCTTAATCACCATGCTCCAACCAGATCTATAAGAATTAAGGCCAAGCCTGCCCCATGGCTTTCCAGTGAAACCAAACACAAAATTCACATCAGAAATAAATACTGGGCCAAACGGAGAATGACAAAAAACACCTCTGACCAACTAACATTTAGAAAGCTAAGAAATGACACTAAAAAGGCCATACTCTCTGATAAGCAAAACTACTACTTACAATATCAACAACCTAATCACAACAACCCACAGAAATTCTGGGCCAGCATCAAGCAATTACTGCACCCAGGTAAATCTACTACACCAAACCCTCAAAATACAGACTTGAATAATCCAATCCAAACAGCTAATACCTTCAATACCTTTTTTACAGATACTATCCAATTACTAGCCAGGCAACTAACACCTAATACCTTCACAATACCCTCATACTCCTCAACCCCACCACCCCCCTTTCATTTTCAAACCTGTTACAACCTCATAGCCTATCCTATTTCTATATTGATAAATAGATTGATTACTGAAGGTTACATCCCCACTATATGGAAAGTCTCCCACATAATCCCCCTACATAAAGGAGGACATTCCACAGAAATATCAAACTATCGCCCCATTGTCCTACTTTCTCCCCTAGCTAAAATTATGGAGAAGTGTATCCATAAGCATCTACTCCACCATCTAACTGGAAATAACTTACTTTCCAACTGTCAACATGGTTTCAGACCCTCACACAGCACTACCACTGCCCTCTTGTCTTTCACTGACTATATTAACAGGCACCGAAACTTGAACAACCTTTCTTCTGCTCTATTCATCGACTTGTCCAAAGCATTCGACATGGTAAACCACCAAATTCTCTTAAACATCCTGAAATCTCTCTCATTAGACACACTTTCCATAAAATGGTTCCAATCCTACCTTGACAACTGACAACAAGCAGTACTTTGGCAAAACACGTTATCCACCCTTCTACCTGTTACCTTAGGAGTCCCTCAGGGATCCATACTTGGACCTCTTTTCTTCTCTATATTTATTAATGACCTTCATCTAGCTATCCCACAAGCCACCTGCATACAATATGCTGATGACTCAGCCCTATTATGTTCAGCTACATCATCCCATGACCTTCATGCTCTCACCCAAAAAGTATTCAACATAGTTGAAAAATGGTTCTCTCAGCATTGCCTCCTCTTAAACCCTAAAAAAAACCAAACTTCTCCTCTTCACGCCTACTCATAAGTCCTCCCCTCTCCAATTCTCAGTAACATCTACCAATGATACTATTATATCTCCTGACTCTACCACCAAACTACTCGGTGTCACCATTGACAATAATCTGAGCTTTGACATCCATATCAATAATACCATAAAGACTGTTAATAAAAAATTGGTACCCTCTACAGGATAAAACCCTTCCTTTCCCCCACTGCTAAAAATTACAGTTGCCCACACACACTTGATCTCTACACTCCTTTATGCCTCTCCCATTTTTACTAATCTCTCCAAGAATAACCTCAACAAATTGGAAATGGCTTATAATAACATAGCACAATTTGCTACAGGCAACTCATTTAGAACCCATCATTGCATTAACCTAAAACAGCTAGGATGGTTAGAACTACAACATCTGATTAAATTTCACCAACTCACCCTTGCCCACAACATCCTTTATAAACCTTCTAATACTCCAAGTTTATCTACCCTAATCACCCCCTACACAAATCTGAAGTCCTTACGCTCATCTCAAAAATTACTAGTCCACACCACTAAACCTAACAACAGAGCTGGGGATTCCCTTTTCTCTAATTCCGTAGGTAAATCCTGGAATCTTCTCCCTTGTGACCTCTCCTCACTCACCTCATTATCTCTCTTTAAAAATAGACTTAAACTTCTCCTCAAAACTCACTGGCTATGCCCCTGTTCAAAACCAGACTAGTCATCTACCTCTACTAAGTTATCTAACCTATCCAGTGCTTACTAGCCTCTGCTACTTTTTTTTCCCCATCTTATCATACTTTTCTTATCTACCCCTTTTTCTTTTTTTTATATCCTCTTTTTACTTTCTCTTCTTAAGTAACTCATTTGCTACATTACTTCTCACCTAACTTCCTTTGTTTAACTATGACCTAACCTGATATGTCTCCATACTTGAAATTTCACTGTTTTATGATTTGTTTCCTCAATAATATATTCTGTTACAAACTCTGTACTGTTAATTACTTAATACCATTTTTGATGAGTTTTATTTCCTTTTTAAAGTTGCTATTTTTATTAGTATATTGATATTTTTTTCTGTGTTGTTTGAACTTGTACTATTGTATTTAGACCATGTCTTGGAGCTTATCTCCCCGGGCCTCTACTGAAAAAGGACATGTATCCAGCTAGACTAGCCCGGTCAACAAATGTAAAATAAAAAAATAAAGATGAAGAGGAATTTCACCTTTCAACGTGACAATGACCCCAAGCATACATCCAAATCAACAAAAGAATGGCTTCACCAGAAGAAAATTAAAGTTTTGGAATGGCCCAGACACAGCCCAGACCTAAATCTAATAGAAGATCTGTGGTGTGACCTGAAGAGGGCTGTGCACAACAGATGCCCTCTCAATCTGAAAGATTTGGAGCAGTTTGCAAGGAAGAGTGGGCAAATATTGCCAAGTCAAGTTGTGCCTTGCTGATAGACTCCTACCCAAGAAGAATGAATGTTGTAATTAAATCAAAAGGTGCTTCAGCAAAGTATTAGTTAAAGAGTATGCACACTTATGCAACCAGCTTATTGTACGTTTTTTATTTTTTATATTTCCCCCCCTAACAGATTTGATTGTTTTTCAATTGAATTGTACAGGTTATAGGTCAGATCAAAGATGGGAAACATTTTGAAATGATTTATTGTGATCTCACTTTTTTATATCACAAAAACCTGGCATTTTAACAGGGGTGTGTACACTTTTTATATCCACAGTGTATAGATTGGAGATGATAAATACTGGTTATGGTACATAGGATTCTGAGTGAAGGGATATGGCAAGTTGAAGATCTTTAAGAAGGAACAGGATAACGACATGGGGACTCACAAGTTCCAGCAAAGGCTCTGAGCCATCAAGCTCCTTGATGGCAAATAAACTTAGATTTGTTCACCAACCTTATGAATGTGTGAACCTCCTCCTGATCTAATTCATATCAGTTCTTTTGCTCTACTTCTCCACTGACCAGCTGTCCCACCCAGCTGTCCTACTGACTCATTCAGTCCCCCCACCCTGGGTAAGAGCCCCATGGCTCATTAATTCTTGGCACTGAGGTAAGTGGCAGGCAAACACAGAGCGACGTTGTCATCTATGCAGACGAATGTGTTTTTTGCTCTGTGCCCTAGCCTCACCACACATCCTCAGCTTGCAAAAAATGTAAGTGGACATGCAGTGATTGTCAGTGTTAGATGCTGTCTCTCATTTCTATAATGGATGTAAACCAGCAGGGCAGACCCCATCCACCTATGTGGAAGCAGAGCAAGCAGTTTCTCTAGTCTCTACTAGGGAAGTCATTCCTTCTGCATGTGACACTGTGCATGCGTTTGCCCCCCTCTCCCAAGAGAGGCAAGCAGCTTTGTCCCTTCATAGCTATCTCATCCTGTTCCTCCTGTGCCAGAGCTGGTAACTGAACACTGATCATTGGATCATAGTCAGTGCTTCATCCTTCTACACCATACAGTGGGACCAATGTAATTCTTATAAGGAAAAGCTACGAACTAAACGTTGTGACTTCATGACATACCCTGGGATTCATGAAGCTCGGCGCAAGGCCAGCATTAGGCTTGCGCCGACCGTGTGGCGTGAAGATGGTGCAGTAGTGCCAAATGCATATTAATGAAGGCACGCTGCCGCCACAGCCACGTGCATAGGAAATGAGCGCGAGTGCATAGAGCGTGTCGAAGTGCCGCACGGAGGCATGGAAATGTCAGCTGTCGACGTCCAACCTAAAATGCTTGCATATAACAATTTGCATGCAATAGTAATCACATCTGTCAGTGTCCGTGGATACTGAAACGTATGCAAAGCATGCAAGACAGTTCCTGCAAAAACAAAATGAAGAAGCAAACACAAATGCACGGTAGGGAATAACGGGTCCCCATCCCTCTAACAAATAACATTGAAAACCGTGTGCCCGTAGTCCAACGCAGTGTAGATAGTTATACCAAGTAGAAGTGAAACGCATCATGTTAGCACGCTGCCAATAGCTACATCCAGCCCAATGGTCAGGGTCACCAGCTGTCCCACATTGTGAGGGAGAGTACACAGCTGGGCAGATGTGTCCATAACAAAACCACGATAAATGTAAATATCTAGCGGCCGTATGACAGAATTATATCCCACAACGCATGTAATAGTCACAGACAATAGGTATGTCCGTATTTAACATACCATATGTGACAGGAAATAGAATAAGCATGAAAACGAAACAGAAGGAGCATATAAACTGCTACAACAATAAGGCAACATGTAGGCTTGTAGGATATGTGTCCAGAATATATCCCATCCTGGACATAGGAAAACGTGGCATCCTACCAATGATCAGAGCAGTCGACCAAAATCCGCACATATGCGGTCCAAGCTGTACTTGTCAGGATGTGTCACAGTTGAACGGGTATTACCCGGGTGTACCAACCATGTCATGAAAGTTAAGTATGGGCATGTACCTATGTGCATGATGTATAGCATGTGGAAGGTGAAACATGCCATGGTAGTCCACACAACCATACAGGTACCTGACATATGTAGTGTATGCAATGTGTTACCTTGACCGTGTCATGGGCCATCAACCAAAGCAGTGATGGATGGAGTGTCAGGAATATGTGTGTGTGGGGGGGTGGGTAATGGTATAATCCTCAAAGGCGAGACTGTGTCGTATGCAGAATAGGTGAACTGGAGGTGTATGAGGGAGCAGCGGATGAATCAGAAAGAAACACAAAGAACATGTATACATATCTGCAATACAACCTGACAGGCCATACTGCAGAACACAATCCCACAAACATATGAATATTAAAATGTGCGATACAAATGTACAGAAATCTCACCGGCACATACCCACAGATTGGTCCTGATGGAACCGGCCAATTCAAATGCAACACACCTGGATGCATAATGGAATACCCATCATCCCCTCCACAGCACACAAACCGCCCCCATACCTGAACGTCCACCAAATCCAGCCATACTAGGCCTACTAGCTTGGCGCAGCCACATCTACACATAGTGACCACTACTCATATGTAGTAGGCAGTGTCACCCTAGGCAGTTTCAGGATTGCAAACTATGTATCCCTTGCATGTAAAACCCCCAGCACATTTTCGTAAAGCCAAAAGAATGGTCGGTATTGGTCTTGTTAAATTTTTGGATATCCCTCATGGGATAAGTAACTTGTGTAAACATCAGAATGGGTATCAAGACACGATGTCCAGTCCTGTAGACATCTGGACACAAGTTAGAATGTGCAGTAGTGGTGCACGAGACTGTCCAGGACTAGATAGTCATGCAGAACCTACTACCCAGGATCAAACACCTGCCCGTGACGCACGTCTCCCGACATGAATAATCGAGAGAATATATTGTACACATTCGCATAGTGGCACTTGGAAATAGGGTGATGAAGGCACTGACATAAACAGGATACCCCCTGATCCACTGTGTGAGGGACAGTCACTGTGTGGGTAGGTGTGTCCTGACCAACAATGATACAATGCCAAATGTCCTGTGACTGTAGGAAATAGCTATGTACCATACTGCATGTAACAGTTGCCTAAAGCGGTCATGTCAGTATATAAAATACGTAATTTGTACAAGAAATAGACTAACAACTAAAGTGCTAAAGATATAGGCTCACAGCTAGGAAAATAATGAATGTTTTAAACCTGCACTGACCGTGGGTATGTGTTGGCCTAAACAATCTGGTGTCCCCAGATTATATCCCAACCTGTACATACGACAATGTGTCAACCCTACCAATGGTCAGAGCATTCGCACAATAACTGGCCAACCTCTTAATCACTCACAAAGCCAGTGACCTTTGGGGGAAAGGTGTTGAATGAGAATGACTAATTACAACAATTAAGAGTAATAGATGCATTTAACTGTGGAAAATTAGTAGTAATACGAATCTGTCAACACATTCCAAATTAATAGTACTAATATGGTAGAAGTGTCCGTGATTGTCCCTGATTTGTCATAGCCTTGTCCCTGTCACTGTAGAAACTAGTCCGAGTATCACAGAGGTCCGTACACATATGTACACCAACCAACTGTCACATTTGTTGACAGGACTATTGCATACCTGAAGTGAATTTATGACCGATGTCCAGAATAATATCCATTGTATCTATAAATGAATGAAATAGTCATATGTGAAGGGAAACACGTGGATATATAATGAACATATATAATGAACGCTGAAAGACGAAAGCAAACATAAGGGTTGTGAAGGGAATCTAGAGCAAGTAAGGTATTATAAAGTGCTTGCAGCGTATGTCAGATAAAGCTGCACAAGAGTGAGTAGAGCACCGCTATGCAAACCAGAGGCAGGGTTATACCAGTGGCCATAACATCGTTGAAGTGCTACGTCAACATTATACACAGATGGAATGTAGTACATGTTGCGACCACCTACAGTTGTAACCCACAAATCGTTCGTAATCCATAACACCAGGAAAGGCACGTATGTGCAAATATGAATGGATGGGGACCCTGTGATTACACGAGGTGGTACAAAATGTGTGTAGGGCCCCAATGATCTGGAGAGGGCAATGTGTAAAGGTGTGTCATGGCTGTGATATCAGGTGGATAATGGCTGTTATGCATAGAAACTCAACACGGGTGTGCTGGAGAAACTATGGATATGCGATTATGGACACAGGAGTGCTAGGGTATGTTGCGCCGGTTGCAATGGAGTGGCCCGTGGAGGTCAGCTAGTATGTAGGTGCGATTCCCAGATAGAGCATCATCGGCGTGGAGACATGCGTGAATGGGTGTATCGTTGTCGGACATTGTGCATCAGGGCTGGCAGCCCGACACATAAAACCTATCTGCCAACCATGAGCGGAATGGAGTTCTGTTGTGACAACCCCAAACCGGGAAAAGCAGAAAGACACAACTACATGCAGACATCAATATGTTGACGTACAATCTCAGTAACACAAACACTCATTCTATTAACATTAATAATATGAATGTGCACAGAAACAAACAGAGTAGCAGGAATAATAGGCTGCGCATACGAGTAATAGGTCGAATTACACTGTATCACATCACACTTATCAGCGGCACCCCAGACATGAAAAACGTGTGACATCTGTCCGCTGTATAACGTGCAGTATATTGATCACAAGTTCACTGGAGTGAAGTGTCGGTGTCATAATGACTAAGGCAATAGTATGCTGTTGAAGCAGAGATAAAACCCAATACGCATGTGTAAGTGTCTATGTCCGGGAAATATATAGGTTAATGGACACACAGATGTATATATAGATATAAACGTATATGTGTATATATATATATATATATATATATATATATATATATTTATTTATATATATATATATATATATATATATATATATATATATACACACACACAAAGATATACTACATATATATATATATATATATATATATATATATAGATATAGATATATATACACATACAACAGGTATTGATATATACACATACACACAAAACAAATATATATGTCATTGTAGATATGCACATGTACATAACTAGGTTAGTTTACAGCAATTAGGGGTAACATATTTACAGCCCGAGCATATGTGACTGGGAGGTCCAATAAATAAACGTTGTACCCCCCACACCGCCCAGCTAGGCCGGTCAGACATACAGACAGGCAATAAAGATTAATACACTGCTGCTGTCCAAAACACCAGCAGGAAAGTACCAGTGGGAGAGATCTGCAAGGTCTACACTTTAAACATGGATAACGGTGTCCCTTGCGGGACCCCAAAAATTCACTGTACGTGTGAACCCGTTGTCATTGATGCAAGCAGGATTTAGGTGTACATGGAACAGTATGTTGTGCAAGTGTGATAATTGTTGACAAAACGTACTTGTGTCCCGAGACGGGGAGAGTGGGCAATGTGTAGGGGTGTGCTCATACCCCAGCTGCGCTCACAGTAAGTATTTGTCATGAGTGCTGTAGAGGGGTGCCAGGTAGGTGAACCATGGGTATGCAATAATGGGCTTAAGTGTGCAGGTGCTGGTTGGCAGACATGTAGTAGGCCCGCCCAGTGGAAGTCATTAATATTCCTATGTGGGCATAGCAGACACCTATACCTCTCAAGCCTGAAGAGCACATCTACCGGATAGTCTGTAAACCATCGGGGGAATACATAGGGACCAAATCAGTGCCGTGTACCAGATTAGCATGGACGTCCATAGTTATGAATCAGAATGTAACAAAGTCCAACTAAACACTGCCAGAACTAGTGATATTAGGTGGACAGGTGGCGGAATACAGGTAATGACAGATGACAACATGTATGAGTCATAAACAGCATGTACCTCGACAAATGTGAATGAATACATATGCTCTGTGACTGTCAATGTGTCTGGTTAATAGAACCAATCATCTAAATGTGTCCCACAGGATGTTATGCAGTGTTCCCGATACAGTGTTCATTCTCCCCCATTGGTATGTGAGGTCTGCTAGTGACGGAAAGTGCATAATTTGCTGACCACCTTAGGTAGATGATAGCATAATAGATGAGGTTCACCACCCGTACGCCTTTGAGGGACACATCCGTCTGGGCAGTTGTGTCCTGCAAAATGAATGTTATGGCAAATGGCCTGTGAGTTCGGGAAAGGAGGCCATATATTGTGTGTAGTGGTGTCAGAAATTAATTTGTTGTATCAGAAACAGCTACATGTAATAGGAAACAGTATTAGCAATTATAATGCTACAAGAATAACCTTAACGTATGCAAACTGTTGAAGTAGTCAGTTTACTACTGGCTGTGGGTATGGGTTGCCTTGACACATGTGATAGCTCTACATATAGGATCGATAGGGCTGCCACCATTCTGAATGGCCAAAGTGGGACCTGCACTGTAAAAATGTCAGACGTACCAGGGCAGAACATACTTACAGCCATGCATAGTCCAGAAATATACATATCAGCACAAATCAAAGCGTAGTCTAGCAGCAGTAAAGTTGCTTATGCTACTACATATAACATATCGACGTGTCAGGTATACAAGACCTGTAACAAGCAACCACTACAGACACGTAGAATATGAGAATATCCCCTAATCAGGACAGTTGCAAAGGCTAGAGTATTGTCACATGACATATGCCTAATGAGGGACTGTCCCATGCAAAGTGGGAAAGGTGTTACTCCTACAGTCTCCCGTCGTGCAATCTGAAAGGTGGAAAACGTACAGTAGGTATGCGGTAGCATGACTCGGCAGACAGCTGCGTTAACAAAATCATATTCACATGTCAGCATTGCAGAGTATTGGTTCCCATGTATCAGGCAAATGGGAGCAGATCGTATGAGGAACATGCATATAATATGATTACGTCACTTGACAGGCCATCGAGTCCGTACAGTCGAATGCCTGCCGTCGCCAAATGGTTAGACATACCCGATACTGCAGTCATGTAGTCCGATGTAATACGCATCACAAGGGATCGCACACACCCAGCGTGAGTGACAAATGTAAGCAGAAATGTCGGTGAGCGAGCGGCTGTAAGTGTGTTTATCTACCAGTATGCCAGTAGTGCACTGTCAAAGAAATGTGGAGTCTAAACGGTTATAAGGTGCTGTAACCAGAGGTCAGCAGTGCTTAACACTGTGCAAACCCATGCACAACTGCTCCCACCTGCTGGAATGTGCCTTACCCGGTCCGTATCCAAAGGCGTCGGTCTGTCCACAAACAAAGAACCGTCCTATTCACGTGCTGGTAGCAGTACCCTGCGCACATAGCTCATGTGAATTAACAATAGACCATGGCATATGTACAGACAATAGACCACACACACACACCATACAGCACAGTCATCTAACAGTATAGCAATGTACTGGCAGATATGTCCAGACCACTGGTGTATGCATGCCTGGCCGTCCTGTGTTTCAGTGTGTGAGCATGCCCAGTATGACTGTTACGCATGTTGTTGACCGACATTACCGTCATACCGTCATGTGTATGAGCATGCCAAGTATGGTCAACTGTATCGCATGCGTCACATGTCCAGATAGTCAGTACTGTGTTGCCGACCCCTCCATTCTACACAGACAGGTGTCATGCTGTGTCTGCAGGGTAGCTAATGGTCATGTGGCATTGACAGTTGCTACATGTCTGCATAGCGTGGGGGAACATCCAACCGCATCCACAGTCCTACACAGCACCGTGGGTGGCGCACATGACTCTTACATGTGTAGGTTGGACGGGGGGCACAGCTGACAGTTGTAAACATCTGCCGCTACTGTACTGGTATGCCAGGTACTCCATGTCAGTGTGTGGACCTACCTAAATTGCTGGTTGGAGGGATACCAGTGTACGTCAGATTCCAGCTTTAAATTCCAGCATAGTGGTGTTGGACGTCCTAGCTTTCACAACCTACATCAAACTGCCTGGCCTGCTGTAGTCTGTGTGTGTCTTTGGGGTTTGGGGTCATTCATTGGGCATATCCATAGGCCATTGTATATCATTTGTCTGTATTGGTCCACACCTGTCCAGCTGCATGGAACATGTGTGGGCTGTACGGACACACATGATATTCAGCCCATAATCTGCAGTGGGTTAGGACACCCTGTGTACTACTGGCTACCATTGTGACCCCCATATGTGCTACAGATGTCATGGTGCCACTATGGATGTGTACTGTCTGCTGCCCTAACATTCGGCCACCAGAGTCTCTTGTATGCTCACATACATACCATAGCAATGGGTAAATACACATTCTAATACAACTGCCAATTGTTAGGTCGATAGACGTACCCTGGGGGTGTTCTGGACCTGAGGACGGTGCTAGAGGGCTGCCTATGTCGGATGCACACAGTGCACCTCCTATACATGGCCGAGCACAGGTAGTGTCATGTTTGGCATCCATTGTACTGTGTGCGGGTCAGAGAGGGGAAATCCGTGGGTACCTACTGTGTCAGTGCATATGCCTTGTGTTGCCTCTGTGTCAAGGGCAGGTCATACTGTGCACGGCCTTTCACCGACTGGGCCCTGCTCAGGTAGTTCCTTCGCCAAGTCACACTGTGCCTGTACAGGCCTTGGCAGTGGTGTTGGGCCATGTGGACCTGCCTCATGCTGTTCCTGCTGCAACTGTTACTGCAGGATTGTAGCATAGCAAATACCATAACAAATTGTGTGCATGTAGCTAGTGAATACTGCAGGGCTCCACTGGATGTGTCCGGATACCAGAACGGTGAACTGAGCATCCCAAACACATGCTCAATTATATGTCTTGCCTGTGCATCTGCCTCATTATGGTGTGAATGTTCAGGTGTGTGTGCATTGCTGATGGGTGTCATCAGCCACGACACCAGTGGTTACCCAGCATCCCCCAATAGGAGACTGTAGGGGATGTCCATATTGGCAAAGGTGTGGTACAGCTGTGTCAGAAGCCATATATCAGAATCATCATAGCTTCCAGGGCAGACAGCACATACATTCAATCTAATGCCCTGGCCATCGCATATGGCCTAGCTGTTGGAGGGTATGCCCCTGCAGTGACTGTCGGCCCTACCCCACTCACCAGGTGGTGCTTTCATGTGTACGTGTGTGCAGGCTATAGCACCCAGTACCCCAGGGTAGTCATCCATGTGGTTGAAGAGATGCATATTGCTGGTCTACTAATCACGTGTGTTGAGGACATGTACCTGCTCACTAGCATGTGTTGACATGGCGTCTGTGAACTGGTGCAATACTCTGGATGCAGATGCCTGTGAGATCCCCATGATATCCCCAGTTGTGCTGTGTGAGGTACCTGTGGCTAGTATACCTAGGCCAACACATACCGTGGTATCCACTGTGATGGGTTTCCCTCGGCCTGTTTGATGTGTCAGGTGTGGCAGGCACAGGTCAACAAGTCGCTGTAGGAGGTCTCTATCCACCCCATAGTGCTCCACCATCCCCAGCTCATGTACCCCCTGGTAAGTCACCCTGGGTCTATAAAGTCTTATGTCACCCCAGTAAGGGTTGTTCGGCAGCATACACATCCTCACTGCCCTCAGCCTCCTGCACATGTTGGTCTATGTTGCCTGCTGCAGCCCTTCTCATTTGGTTGGACTGTGTTGTGAAATGTCACCGCAGGTATACACCGGTGGTGTAGAGTGCGGACGAAACCTGTGTGTATGCTGCTTGCTCACATTACCGTACTGTTCAGGTGCGGGCTGGCCATGTCATCTGCTGATCATCACCTGTTTGTGCAGCCTGTACACCCTGACTACTCCACCACTGCTTTTGTCCCTCCCAATGTCACCAGGCAGGTATAGACACACCCCTAGCTTAGGCGTGCTAAGGCAGGAGCACTCTTGAGACACAGTTCTGCAATGTACGTACAGTATGCCTGACCCACCCTCCCATGCTGTCAACTATATTCATGCCCTGCACCCGGCTAACTACACACATACACTCCAGGGATCTGCATCACACCTTGGGGATAAATGGAATACACTATTGTCAACCTCATCTGCATAGTATAGTCTTCTAATGAATAGTTATATGACCCATACCGAATCACCACATTAATAACCACTGCTTAGTGTCACTCAGATCCGTACACAACTGGTAACAGGTGCCTTACTATCACCATATCCGATGTCCCATGGTCTTCTCAGCAACAAAATAACTGGGGTCTACATGACTACAACCCAGGACCCTGCACACAACAGACGATGTGCATTACCACTACGCCATGGCAGATATACATACATCCCAGGTTATCACGTACAGATCATCTGGCACAAACATTCAATAGTGCTGATGTCCCCAGACATATATGTTTATATCTATGTCTATCTCTCTATATCTACATATATCATATATATTATATGTATACATATATATATATATATATATATATATATATATATATATATATATACATACATACACACATATACATGCACACACATATGTAGATATTGCATTTATATCACAACAGCGGACCACATGACAGCAAAGCATTAGAATGAAAAGGAAACTACATGTGTCACCTGCATCATGTAGTGTTGTTACTATCAAGGCATGTGTGTTTTGTTGCGTCACACGGGTCAGACTGTATTAAGGGTAAGAGTAGGGCTGCTGACATTTGCTCACTAGACCTATTGGTGAATGTATGTGTTGATAACCCAGTGTCTTGGCAGAATATGCAGGCTGTGGACACTATATAGGTCAGCAACAAAACACACTAAACACATCCCGCAGCTAGCAACCCACAGATACCAACACATAGGGTATAACTGCCAAACACACACACCTGCCATGCTTTGAAATCGAGCACCTACCTGTCTAGTCTACCACACTACAGCATTACGCAGTAACAGAACACGCTACTGAGTTTCAGCATCACCGCACTCCCAGAGGCATACAACTGGGTGGGTGACATCATCAGCAAAGATAAAGACACCTATAGGGAATGTACGGAGAGTGAGCTGTCTAAAAACATCATTCTGTTCCCAGGCAGCTCGAAACACACACACACACACACACACACACACACACACACACACACACACACACACACACACACACACACACACACTTGGCAGGGCTAGGAGTTGAACATACACCTAACTACCTTATCACACTACAGCATTACGCAGTTACAGAACGCGCTACCGAGATTACTGGAACACAGCACTCCCAGAGGCATACTTCTAGGTGGATGACATCATCAGGAAAGGCAAAGACGCCGATATTGAATGTATGGAGAGTGAGCAGTCTAAAAGCATTACTCTGTCCCCAAGCAGCTGGAAACACACAGACACACACACACACACTTGGCAGGGCTGGGAGTCGAACATACACCTAACTACCTTATCACACTACAGCATTACGCAGTTACAGAATGCACTACCAAGGTTACTGGAACACAGCACTCCCAGAGGCATACTTCTAGGTGGATTACATCTTCAGCAAAAGCAAAAACACCGATAGGGAATGTATGGAGAGTGAGCAGTTTAAAAGCATTACTCTGTCCCCAGGCAGCTGAAAACACACGGACACACACACACACACACACACACACACACACACACACACACACACACACACTTGGCAGGGCTGGGAGTCGAACATACACCTAACTACCTTATCACACTACAGCATTACGCAGTTACAGAACGCGCTACCAAGATTACTGGAACACAGCACTCCCAGAGGCAGACTTCTAGGTGGATTACATCATCAGCAAAGGCAAAGACGCCGATAGGGAATGTATGGAGAGTGAGCAGTCTAAAAGCATTACTCTGTCCCCAGGCAGCTGGAAACACACGGACACACACACACTTGGCAGGGCTGGGAATCGAACATACACCTAACTACCTTATCACACTACAGCATTACGCAGTTACAGACTGCGCAACTGAGATTACTGGAACACAGCACTCACAGAGGCATACTTCTAGGTGGATTACAACATCAGCAAAGGCAAAGACGCCGATAGGGAATGTATGGAGAGTGAGCAGTCTAAAAGCATATTACTGTCCCAAGGTAGACAGAGACAAACACACAGCAGTGGTGTGAGCGGGACAACTGCCTATCTATGGAGCACTATTGCAACACTACATAGATACGAGATGCACCACAGACAGTACACCCTTCAAGACAGTCAACCAGTGTGTTCAATGTGGGAATCCATCCTGACGGGTATGGACATCTGTTGCCTGGATGACCACTATCGCTATACAGGATTTCAATGGTCATGCCCATACACAGAGGCACATAACCGACACAAGGTGTCACTGGGCGTGCTCACACACTTAGTAGCACACGTCCGTTTGGAATGTACTGTGCATCCATCTACACAACGGCATACTGGGCATGCTCACACACTTAGTAGTAGCGAAGGGCTGTCTTGTATGCACATGGATTCTAAACACGGAAGGGCACAGTGTGTTGATAGTGAACATTGTTAGCACGAACTCTGCACTACATATATCTGACACCGGTCGTCAGTGCTAGATGTGTAGCGTTCGTAATCACAGCTGACAATCCAGATCCAACAATGGAGAATATGGACATCTCTGCAGTGAGGAACACCTGGCATATGGCACAGTTGTGCACAATAACACTACCACCATATACCTCAGATAGAGACATGTGGGCCATAAGACCGTGACGGACCGCTCTAGATGTAACTGACCCACGTATATGAAGGCCACTCACATGTACTGACCAGTACACACTCAAGAGCCATCACAGATGTCTCAGGTGCAGATCACAGTGGTAAATGCCGCATTCTACTATGTAGCCCTCAGACATCACCATGTCCTTGGACCAGCAACACACATCCATACATTACTACAACACCATGTTACTCATGACCAGTGGACTGTACATAGGTCTACAGCAACTGTGCAGACTACACATGTACTGACAGGGTTCCATCATGTGGTATGCATTGCAATGATACCACTGTTCATAACCAGGTCGGCTCTACACATAACAGGGGCCCTGGGTCTTACACAGCTGTAACAGATGACTGTCGCTGTACACCAAAAAACACTCATGTTTGGATATGACATACATGTAATTGCCATAGATATGTACATGGCCCACACACACACAACACATATGTACATAGCATAGCTTTTGCTGTCCTCTGTGCAGACAAGTGGCTACAGCAATCACACGCATGCACATGGAAGGTAGGTCCATGGCTGTTGAATGCTAACAGTACATAAGGTAGCAATGTTGACTGAGGTAACATTCTGTCTGTACTAGTTACCCATGACAACCATCATATCATACAACAGTCCATGTGTCATGTATGTCAACACACATGTCCACCAATTGCAATGCATACAAACTTGGCTACATGACAGGAATGTAGGATCAACACACATGTACATGTAGTGGTGTGCATTCAGCTACCATGCATGTGCAGTAGCTGATGTATGTCATTCATTTGTGTGTAACTACAACATGCAGTTGCAATGCTGCCCCATCATTGACACCTGTATATGGTGAAATACTGACAGTACGGTAGGATGTACATCAGGTATGGATGGATGTGTGTACATAAAGTGGTGGTCCACCTTTGCAGATGGATGTTTGCTGAAGATAGCTCACAGGTATGTCACAAGCCATCCTACCATGACATGTGCAAACAGTACGCTATATTACTGTTATTTGAAGGTTAAGACATACAACCTACACAGCGGTCAGGGTGTTACTGACTGTAAATCACATGACACCTGTAACACTTATGTCCTCCCGTGTGCATATAGCAGCACAATTGCTGAAGGTAGCATTGGTACACATAATGCGGCCAATACTGCTGCATGTCTGTCAGATGTATCATCATATAGCAGGTGTATGATTCACAGTACTGCCATATGTGTTTGCTTGTGTGACCATATATGCTACATATGGTGGGGAATACATCCCAATTGTTACACACCCCTGTACACTGTTGTAGAGATCTGTACATACTGCAGTGTAGAAAGCAAGATGTCAGCAGGGGTGGTGTGTGTATCACACACATGTCAGCTATCTGTATGTGAATGACTCCACAGTGTGTGTGTGTGTGTGTGTGTGTGTGTGTGTGTGTGTGTGTGTGTGTGTGTGTGTGTGTGTGTGTGTGTGTATGTATGGCTGTCTGGTGCATGGAGTGAGGGTGTATGCTACCATACAGAACAGACAGGATCCCTAACCCCTCATGGTGATGCAGTCTACTACCCTGTTGATGCCATCGGTGTCAGCCTTACTGGCTACCTGTACATGTTCATTCTCTGTGTCACATCATGTGGGTGCACAGTACTGTGAAGGTGATTACCACATAGGCAGGGGTCCTCACCTCAACACTATCGAGTGTGCATTATAGTGTTGTTGACCCCATGAGTGTGGGCATGTTACTGTGTGTTTCTGTGTATGTCTGTGCGTGTTCTCATCCTGTAATGTGACAGTGTATTACTGCTACACAGTGAGGCCTCATGCTATCAACTGGCCTCTAACGTTGACATCAGCCAGACCGCTGTGTAAACCCCCCACACCATGTCACTATACCTGTGATGTGACCCGGTATGAATGTCACGTCTCTAGCCACTGTAGCCTGTTAAACAGCTCACATACTTCTGGATCAGTAGATGTGTGGACATCTGTGGAATGGTAGCCTTTCTAACAGTGAGGTTGAGGCTACGTATAGCATGCTGGTATTGCCAGACATGCCTGTGAGTACTCCACATTTACACATGGGAAACTGCAAACACTGCTACTTATTGGCACATGCAATTAGACCTTAAGGAGGGAAGCAGGGCATAATTACCAACATGCTGCTACTGTTGTTACCAAGACACATACTGTGAACATATAACAAAGCATTCTAAACCTGTACTACATGGTATGTCTGGTGCGTGTCAACAGTACACAACAAATGTAATATACACTTATCTCACTATTCTGTTCACCCTGTGCATCAGACCATATGAGCATGTCCCTGCACCAATGGTGTCGATGACACAGGGTGATAATATTTGCCAGGGGCATAGGCTGCACCAGTGGATGACATCATGTGTGTGGGTTAGGGCTGGTGATCTGATTGGACATGTGTGGTTGTTATGCATGTGGGTGTTGCGGTGCCCTACAGATGTTTCTGCTGTGTGCGTGTGTGTGTGCACACAGTTCTGCCATGTGTCCGGCCTACACAGGGGTATTAGTGACAGCTCCAGATTGTACAGACCAGGATGTACAGCTCACTGTGTCCAGCCATGACCACGTGACCTGTGCCTGCCAGGGGTTGCACGGGCACTACCAGGCAGAGGTACAGATTGGCTACTGTCCAATGACACATGTCCACTGGAACCGCATCCCCGCTGGGACCATCCAGGGCCATGTCCACATGGCCTGCTATGTCCTGGTGTGGACAGCGCAGCACCAGCTGCACTGCTACTGCTACAAGGCACTGTGGGAGCGGGCATGTGAGGTAGCTCGTTCACATTGACCTGCACCAGGTGGTGTAGCTGGCCTATGTCCACGTGGCCTACACCTCACTCCTACCAGATGTTCCAGCACAGACAGCTCACGCTCGCGGATTGCCATGGCACTGTCAAGGATTCCAACCATGTCACCCAATCGCCTGTCCAGAACATCAGCAATCTGCTGTTGAGCATTTGCCAATGCCTGGATGTTGTCATTTAAAGAACGGATAGCAGCCCTCTGAAGCCTCTGCCCTTCTCTGTTCTGCCGTTCAGCATGTGCCTGTGCCGCCATTACAGTCTGAAACATGCGTCTGGTGACACCAGCTGCTGCGCTCTGTCCTGCAGGTGCATGTCTGCCAGAGGTCCTCCTACGAGCAGCACTGGCCACATGCCTGTGTGGCACATCTGCAGTCATTACACTGACACCATGGTGTGAAGACACACCTTCTGTAGCCACCACACGTTCCTGTTCCAAGCTAACACACGCTGACTGTCCTTCCTCTATGGCCACTGGTGATGGGGTATGTGTTGGCATATGAACTGTGTGCGGGGAAGAGGGGGACATAGCTGGGATGGCAACCATTGGCACAGATTCAGCCACTGACAACCCTGCCTGTACCTCATGCATATGTTCATCACTGCTAGAATCTGTGGGGACACTAACATCAGATGGACCGCAGGAGGGTAACGCACCTACATCACCTGTGAATGCAAAGAAAGACTCTACATTACAATAGACACACAGACAGACAGAGACACAGATACACAGACACACAGAGACACAGACACACAGAGACACAGACACAGACACACAGACAGACCATGCATGTAATTTGACAAACGGCATGCAGCATGCATGTGATACAGCAGACAGCTGGCAGCTCAGACATTAATAGAGGTAGCATACATCCCTGGGTTGCACACAGCAGCAAGCAGGTGTCATATCAGAAGCCATGCAGTTCACACAATCATGGTAGTAAGCATGCATCCCTGTGACACACAATGTGGACCAGCACAGGTTAACAGTACACGTGGCTGATGTGACCTTGACATTAACATGTTGTATGACATGTACTCTGCTGACGTGTGCATTGACATGCATACATGTCTGACACAATGGTGTCCTGACACATGTACAGCGGTGTAATGGGTATCACATTGCAGTGTTGTCTGTATGCCCTACAGATAGAATGCACTTTTAGCAGATGTGCATGAGCATTGAAGGGTAGTTTGAGGCGTCTACATTGCTATACAGTGTGAAGTACAGACACTGTGCCATTGCATGGCATCATGAGGCGTCTATATTGCTATACAGTGTGGAATACACACACAGTGCATAGCCATGACTGCGTGCATACACATTACATAACTACTGTGGATTGTGACCCACGTCGCTGAGGTGTATACACACTAAACCATGCTGTGTCATGTGACAGGTCACTGGAAGACCTACAGATGACACCCCTGCACAACTACTAAACTGTCTTAGCTGCCTGGCAACCGTGTCCACACATGGCAGACTTGTCAATACACCATGTCCCACATGACATTTATGTACCACACACACGAGGTGCATGGCTGACAGTGATGTCCAACAGCAGCAAGGGAAATGTATGGTATATGTGGCCTGATGTGGTGTCAATGTCTTTGGAAGCTGTACAGGTGACTACTGTCATGCTATGACACAGTCATGATGTTCAACACATCTTATATGGGCAAATTAAGTGACACCTCCACAAGCTGTGCACAGGCTTTTAGGATGTCCAGTTTTCCACATCAACTATATAACCATTCAACAAAGGCTATAGTTGGACGATGTGTGGACAATGTGCAACAGGGTGTATACACATCACATCTACTGTGTGTTGCTACATGTCTCTGGCCATCCTCCATAGCCATGTGTGAACATGTGTTGGCCAAATGTTTGTGATGTCCGTCTATCTCACATGTCTGTGTTGTCCCATATGACATACACCCATAGATGTCAGATACATCACTGTCCACAGGGTTATGCAGTCAAAGGGTTGTATGTTTGGTATGTGGGGTATGTATTATGGGATAGTGAGACAATATTGCAGCCGGAACACTACATGTCTGGGACATGTCAGATGGCACATCACAATGTGTGCACCCATTGCAGGGGCATATTACACAATGGTGAATCATGTGGGCTGCCCATATAGGTTCATAGGTTCATAGGTTAGTACTAGGCTAACTGCTCTTTCAAGCCATTGTAAGCCTAGCCAAATATCGCTTGTGAGACTCAAACCCTGCACCTTGTGTTTATAAGGCAAACACGTTAACCATTATGCCACCCTCCCAACCCTTTTCCTTTTCCAAGCTCACTGTGTGGTACTGTTTGTGTACCACACATGTGTTGTTCCAATGTATAGTACATATGCCTACATTGAACAACACCTCCACTGTTGTATGCACAGCTGTCCACACATCTAGCAATGACAGATACTGTGGTTTCATGTTGGTGTTTCATTTAGTTTGTATATATTGCACATGGGTAGCCAGTGGGATTGATGACAGATGGGACCTGTATATCGTGACTGGACCATACATTATGTGTACATGTGTTAACTGGCCACATGGCAAATAGATCTATGCATTAACATGCCTGATACTAATAATTGTCTCACCTGCAACAGACTGATGTCTGTGCGGCACGCCAGAGGTACCTGTATAGGGGTGACACAGCAGTTTGAACATTATCCATGACTGTATGACAGCTACAGGGTGCACTGTGCATGTTAACACATTCGCCTGTACAATAGCATATAGTATGCACATGTGTGCATACACAGGGTAGCATACTATAGTATGCGGCATGTGTGTAAACATACCTTGCATATGATGTTACATTACATATTGTACAGTGACACATGCAACTAAATGGGATATAATACTCATATGTGCAGTAGTGACTTACCAGGCAACTCCAGGCTCGGTGGTTGGGAGACACCCACCTCCACGATGGCAGCTAGTGTTTGTGGATGCTGTTCTGAGGGTGTCCCCAGGCTGGCCAGTAGCTCCTCGGTGGGTGTGAGTGGGAGCTGGGTTGGTGGCCCACCACCTGTTCCACCTTGTTCCCTGGCGATTGCATTGACACTCTGTTTCGCATGTCGTATCAGGTCCATGCAGTGTCTGCGCACCTGCTGGTAGGTGCGGTTATGGCCACCCACATCATTAACCCTCCTGCGAAGTTCCTGCCACAGGTCATCACGCTGCTGGGCATGCTGTGGCACATGGCTGAACAACACCTCATAGTTATCATGGAGGTACGGTATGAGGGCATCATCCTCCAGGTGGCTATACGCTGGCAGGCGTGAACGAGGCATTATCTGGAAGACATAATGATGGAGACAGGTCACAGTATCACAGAGATGTACAGAGATACAGCTGCACATACATTTGTATTAAATCTAGTACATATGAACAGTTATCTTTGCAAATCGTCATGACACTGACATGACTGACATGTTTGTGTCACACACATGTAACACCCGTTGTGCATTGGATATCATCACCATATATGTGTGTCACCTCATTACATTGCTCATACTCCATGTGAATGCTGTCTTGATGTGGGCATGTCTGTTTGCCTGTACTGGTGTTCTTACCTATCAGCACATGCCTGGATGTGTCTACAGTAATGCTGTTGACCTTGATGCTGTGTATATGTCACATGTCAACACATACACTGCCTTAACGGACATGAGCAGTGACAATGCACACATGCTCACGGAAACCTTTACATGCATGTGTTTTGCCATATACATCTACACTGCACTGTACAGCAGTTCAACATCCTGCCACGTATCGCCTGTGTTGCACATGTGATACACATGGGACAATGGCTAGCCGGACGTTATTCGCAGGGATGGTTATCAACTATAGCATGTTAGCATGATAGCATATAGCATACATCTACCATGCGGTCATCACACCATGTTTGACAGAGATGACATGTGCAGCTTTGATGGACAAGGTTGCATGGTATGGCAGGAGTATGTAACATGTATGGCACAGGGATCTGCCCAGCATGTGGTGATCCTTGTAGTAGGATGGTGGCTGTCCATGACATATGTCTTTCAGATCAGGATATGTACGTGTAGCATGTCCAACATCACAGTGTAGCACATGTCTTTATGCACTGTAGTCAGCATGCTGCATAGTGGAGGTGAGGATTGTGAAGGCTGGTATCGCCCATCCACGCATGGCCAATACCCCTTAAAGGTGATATGTGATCCGATATTGGTCACCCGAGTGCTGAGTATGCCTGTCCAATGATCTCCATGCTCATGGATGGCACCCTGTCATGACATGGGTGCCTTGTATGACTACCTAATAGGCCTGGAAATGTCACCAGCTCAGGGAGGTGAACTGCACAGCACCATCCCTTACACACAGTGTCCATAATGTTGACCGCTGCCTAGGTGGTAGTTAATGGGTACAGGGTTATTCACCTAGCGGTGACAATGCTATTAGCAGCTGTCAGATGGTGCACATATGTCACGCACCTCACCCACAAAGCCCATTCTGTATGTTGTCCACAACACTGAGGCAGCTATTGCTCCTAGGTCATGGCCATTCACATCCTTACATACGCAGATGCCTCCCATTTGTCTGTGTGGCATGGGCTACAATGAGGGGGGAGTACAAAACATTAACCCTGTTTTACTGTAGCTGCCACTGGTGTGATATGCACATGTCACTCAGACTCCTTTTGTAGTGTTGCTTCTGTCAACAGGCCACTGGTAGAACACTCATGTGACATACAAAGGTACATCTAGTATACTCAGTGTAGCTGGAACACAGTATGGGTGATGATGTCCTATGAACTGTCACAGGTATGCTATGCAGTGTGAAATCATCCGTACTGTCATCTATATCTGTACTGCTAACATCTACGTTGATAAAGGTTCATAGACTTGCAGGCCATACTCAGCAGGGTAATAGTGCAGTGCCTCCAATTATGACTGGCGTCTTCCCTTGTGGGTTGCAGTGGGTTTATATTATCCAACACCCTATCTGTATTGCATATTCATGCTCAGCACTTGTTCAGAACATGTAAGCACTTCATGAGCTACTAATTACTATAGCACCCATTCCAACTCATTTCTTACAAGTACACTGCCTGTCCTTACATTTCCAGCTTGCTTACAGTACAACAGCTGTTGTACACACGTACCTCACATATCTTGTGAGACATGGTTGAATATACAGGCATGTCCAAGTGTCACTTACCAGTGTTATTGCCTGTCTATATGATGAATATGGCAAACATGAGGCAATAGAGCAATTGTCTCATGTACACAGTCAATGCTCACCTCCCAACATACGACATTACAGCCTGTGGGAGATGCACATATGTAGCCATGCTGGCGGTAATGCTCTCACCAACCCAGACTGAACCTGACATTCATGCGGGGATGTTAAACATTTGCAACTCACCCCACTCTTCACATAGTCTCACTAGATCTCCACCACCACGGGCCACACATAGTATGACTACGACATTTGCAGAACCTCTCCATACTCTCTGTGTAGGCAACAGAGGCAGCCCCCATAACCAAACACAACACCAATTACTTATAGCTCACAGACTCATGTGTGCCCATCAACTACAGCCAATAGGGTGTTATAACATACCCAACACACCAGTCATAGGTGACTCTGTAGGCGGTCACACTGATGTCCCACTCAGTAGGCTACACAAGGCGATAGTCGCTTACATCTGGCTGTCAGGTAACAGGATCCGCAACATAACCTATGCACCCATGCCACACCTCACCAGGTACAATTTGACTGTCATTCTCCATGTTAGTGTGACTGCCCTGAGATGTAACTTCCTGGACTATATGTACAGGGACATGCAATAGCTCTCCGGTCTTGTAGCCCAGAAGGTATCGCCCAAGCCCTGAGAAGCATTCTGCATTCATCCAGACTGATATCACTGTACAACGACTGAATGTTTCACTTCAACAGTTGCCTATGCTTCTGCTGTCATTCCACAGGCATCTAGTATCTGTCTGCTTTGAATGACATGGTCAACAAAACACGATGCTTTGGCACAGATGACCTGCACTTGTCAGCCCTGGGATTACAGATAACATGTAAGGCTCTTGCTGCTCCTATACTGCCTGTCTTGGACAGTTTCCAATAACATTCACCACCAGAACAGGAACAGGCAAGCAAAACCTGGGGTAATGTTACTCAATGCTTGACATCTTCATCTCTAACACACTCAGGTGAGGCACTCCTTATAATGGACCACTTCGATATCTCCGCAGTGACTGGGACCTGCCTCTAGGCTCCGGAGAGCCCACCTGCACTGACAGGTTATACACAGACCACACCTTTCAGTCATGTAACCAGGACCAGAACACCCACGGCGGAGGTGTGTCCATATTTCACAAGGATGTACACACCTCCAGACTGGTTACTTAGCACAATGCATCAGAGGTGATCCACGTGCAACTAACTGTGGCCAGAACTGCTATACACATTGTAACTTGCTATGGATTCAACAACATACCCCACGGTTACCGGCCCTCATTTCTTGGTGTACTGGACAGTAGGGTTTAGACAGGTACTACTGATGTGAGACTGACACTACCCCACACTTAACTGGGATATCTACTCATGTACCGACACATTAGGCCAACGCTTTCTGGGATTCATAACCTCCACTCGGCTGGATCAACTCATACACACCACCACCAAGACCAACAATATCCTAGACATGGACATTGTCAACATGTGACTGGTGTTCCACACCTGGGGTTATCCCCTCGTTGGTAGTTTGTGCATATATGCTAATCACCCTTGTTATGCACATCCCGGCACCACACCCTTCACGGAATACACAGTACAAGATTTCTACAACACCTGCTTCAGACGTCTTATGACAGTGGTAGTAAACATCATGACACCCTTGCAGATGGACAATGTACTTACAAATGCTGAAACATACACCAGTGCACTTCATTAGCACTTACACGACTGCATGGATCATGCTATCCCAAACAGAGCCATGATGATACCCACCAAATAACGGACGCCACTCTGGGGGTTCAGTTCCATGGACATAATGTACCACAAAAGGTGGAGGCTGTTGCAAAGTGGAGTACAATCCCATGGGTGGTGTAGCTCACTGGTCAGCCTCAGTAGGAATCCGGGATCCCTTATCACATCCTCCAAAGCTAGCTACGTAAACATTACTGCTACACATTCAAAGGACTACCACAAAGCATTATGGAGGTATGTCAGTATTCGATGGCAATACCCACATCTGCTCTGACATTAGGCAGGAACATTACAGAACCAACTGATATTGGCAATATCCTGGCAGATAGGATCAATGCTAACTTTACACCCTCTCACTCCTTACAGGGCCAAAATCCATACAGGAACAATGCAGAGTCCCTGCGGTCACAACTACGCAGTTCCAACCTGCACTCTCTAAGTCATGGAACACAGACTCCATGTGACCGTCCAACATCCCAGGCTGCGATTTACACAAACCTCAGAATGACATGGCTCCCCACTTGGCCACCAGATTCACTAATAGCCTTGTATCAGACATTGTGGCCCCTGAATGGTGCACAGCAACAGTTATCACACTCCACACAGGTGGTGCCACAATGAACCAGAGGGACTATTGCCCTATATGCCTGACTGGACTGTTCTGCAAGGCTATGGGGCACATAATCATGGAAGTCATTCACAGAGACATTGGTGGGCTCCAGACCTTTGATGCCACCCAGGTTGGATTTGTTATGGCCAGACCATGGCTCCTACACCTGGTGGACTCCTTTGATACAGTTACCAGGGTAGTTGATGATGGTAAGGGGGTCCACACAGCCTACATTGTCCTCTCATTGGCTTTCAGCACCGTTCTCCATTCTGGTATTGACAACATACACATCCACCTGCACATCGACCCCTACGTCTCAGGATGTTATGCAAAGTGGCTCATGGACAGGACCCACACAATGAGGGTACCATACCATAGTACCTACTGTAATTCAGTTACACTTGGCATACCACAGTCCTCAGTCATAGGGCCCCTCATGTTCGGTATATGCTTCCCAGAGGTACAGGCTAGCACAGAGGGACTTTCCCTGAATAGGTTTCCAGACTACTGCAAACAAGGAGCCATGACTGATTCACCAGCTGATACAGACACTCTCCATAAGGGTGTCACTGTGACGGATACCTGATGTCGATAACATGGCCTCAAGCTGCATGACACAAGGTGTATAGACATCCCCTTTGGATTACACCAATCACCCACTGACTATCACATAGGTGGTAGTCCCCTACATACATGTGACATTATATGGGATCTTAGTACACACGTATATAGCATCCACTCCTTTGATAACCATATTGCCAATGTGGCGTGGATATCCTTCTACGTGGCCACCCTTATCTGTAATGGGTTTGTAGCTGGAACAAAGGCACCCATTTTACCTCTATACTCCTGATATATGACACACGTTCAAGGGTACAACACCCCTTTTGGGGTGTACCTTACAGAACAGCAACGACTTTACATACCACAACATTAACACACCATGAGGATTATTGACCTCCAAAGGATGACGTATGCAGCCAACTACGGACACCACGACTGTACACATTTGCATATTGCATACTCAGGGGTGACCACTGCTGAACATACAGGGCCCATGTCCACAACAATATTTATGGATATACTCCACATAAGCAACATAAGCAAACGCCAATGAGAGCAACATGCTCATGGATATGTGCACAAACGCAACAATGAGTGGGACGTGCTTGAGGGATACATTCCTGAACCAGACACTCACCATGCTTTGGAACATGATTCCTATGTACATCAAGCAGGGACACTCACTAGCACTCTTCATGAGCTACCTCGATGGGTGGATGGGAGACACACACGTATGCCAGGGATCACTGCAGTGGCTGTACTGTACACAGGTGCAGGTAACACATGGCTCTGCTGTTCACAGGCAGGACACTACCCTAGGGAGGTGCCGCCGGTGAAAACACTGTAGTTGGGCTTACACATGGACTTGGCCAGACAGCATGGTACCTCACTATGAACCTGTGAAGCTATTGCATGTCCTTTGTGCATGAATAATTGAGTAGCTCTTCCATTTCAATTAGCTATCATGCTGTTACAGTGTCCCGTGATTACAAGCCATATGTATCCTGGTATTGTGTATTGTACATGCCAATAGACAATACCTTTTGTTTGCATGATATAACAGTTATGCTGTGTAAAATATCTCACATATCTACCTACAATTCTGTACATTACACATATTTTAAACATTATCCCATACTGCAAAACATACTTGCACAGCAGGACCACCTTAGGCATGTTATTCTCGTTATATGCCCATACACATGCCTACTGTGACAGTATATCAACATATACTATCCCCTGCTATGGCACGTACTTGTTGGATAAACCCTACCACTGATGGTGGGTGGTGTGAAATTGTTGTGTTTAAAGTCCTCATGTAGCATCCCTTGTGGTGTATGAGATGTTTACCTTGTGGCCCACAGCAGGACACACAATTTCTACAAGCGTTACTATGCTCAACAAGATATCACTACATAATACCTTTTCCCACTTTATGCATTGTGTACACTTTAATTAATACAAAACAGGCTCTACATACACTAACATACTGAGTGTTCTACCTACCTTGTTAGCGTTCCGAGTCTTCATAAATATCTCTCTTACACCTTTACTGTTTAAACGGTTCTGTGGTATGAGCATACGGTTTGAATGTATGGCAAGGCATCCTTATATACGTCGATACCTGTAACATGTGGTATCCTGCTGTCAATTGGTGTTCCTGAGTAAATTATTACATGCACATCAGCTGTGCAGCTACTCCATTCGCCAATTACGTGGCAGCAGTGGGGTATAACTGAATTCACCACTTGGGCGTTGCCCTTTTGCCCTACCTTCGGGGAGATGGCCTGTATGTGTTTTGTTGTGAGGAATTGCAACTGCTATTTGGAGAGAAATGGATATTTTGAATTCATGTCCCCCGTGGATTGTGTGTGATGGCTAGAGTATGTGGTTCTACATGTGAGTGTACCAGTCATCTCAACTGTCTGATAAGGAACTATTGCAAACAAAACCTGTAACATCGCTGTCTGTTCCATTATACAACAGCTACAATTTCACATGGCGCCATTACAAATGTGTCTCTCACAAGGTATGTTAACACTTCTGCAGATGTAATTGAGTGAGTGGATGTTTGTGATGTTATTACAGTCTGTATTGCAATTGTTTCGAGTGTGGGGGAGATGTAGGTGGGTGTACATAGCATATACAGGTTTGTGTGGACTGCATTTCTACATATTCCATATATGTGTGTGGGCTCCTTCCCTAATGGAAGACCAATCATTTAGTAGACTGAAACTATGGTTGTTACGGGCATATACATTGAGCCATTGTTAATTAGTTCCTATGCAGCATGCAGGTGAGGTTGATACTTCAATACCTCTGGAAATACATAGATATGTAAGGGAATGTTACTAAATGACAGCTGTCTCGTGTATTTCTGTCACAGATATTTGCACTCATTGCAGTTGTGTTGGTGACTGAACCTCTTTGGCATGGGTTGCCACCTTTTCAAATGGCCATAGTGGGACATTTGCAGGACACTCATCAGTGTTTACAGGCTGACACATGCCCACAGTCAGTACACAGGATAGAACATACTTTTATCCTAAATACATACTTATTCTTGTAGCACTTTAGATACTTATCATGTTTCATGTAACATTTACGTATTTTAGATACAGGAATAACTATTTAATGCAACTATTGCATAATATATGGGACATAATTATGTCCTACAATCTCGGACATTTGCCCTTTTTAATATTTTTTGTCAGGACACAACTGCCCAGGGAGGGGCTGTCCCTCTTAAAGTGAGACAGGTGATAACCGTATGCCTACGGCCAGCTATGACCACACCTACTGTAATTATCTACCTCCGCGTTAGCACTAACAGACACACGATGCAAAAACACACACACACATTACAGTTCCACGGAAATGCACATGGCACCCTCAACACACACATACACAGACTACAGCAATCACAAACACAGTTGAACACAGCACCTACCTGGACCGCAGCACCAGCAGCGATAACTAAATGTCCCTTAACATCGTGATAATATTACACGCGGTTCTAGTGTTCTGGTACTGTGGTCTTTCGGTCTTCAAGCCTCGTGATTACCCGTGTCGGTATGTGACACATTCGATAGTTGGCAGTATCCTATTTATTTATACCTCGATGGTTGTGTACATGTCATTGACCTATCTATATATTTGCAGATATAGGTGAATCCATATATATCAACATATATCTCTCTATCACCCTTTCTATCTCTAATATATATATATATATATATATATATATATATATATATATATATATATATATATATATGTGGAGAGAGAGAGTGAGAGGGAGAACACACCTTTCATTGTGTACATGGCAGTGTATACTGTTTCCTGGACTCCGCACGTTTGTGTTTTAACCTGTCACAATAAACACCTGCCGTTGGTACATCTCGGGTAGCTTAGTGTTAGTGATTGTGTACATGATTGTGTGTTCTACTCCTGGCAGTGGTCGTTTTACCCTTCAGAGCAGGCACTATTAGTACAGGGGTGAATAATGCTAGTTTCACCTGTTCTGGACATCATTGACCGTGATCTGCGCGATATTCAGCAAAGCTTAGCCCTGTTTCGCGCATATCTGTATAGTCATGTTTAAACAACGCTTATCAGCACTTGCCAACGCATAATCCCACTAACATGTGCTAAACCTGATCTGATGACCTGCATCCAACATCCATTATTCGTGCCTTCGGGATTACGTAACGTCCCTTGCAGGAAGTGGAACCAGGAACATGCATGACAGTCAGTGAATTTACCACTTGGGCATCTGGGATTTGTACATGTGTTATGGTGTTTTGTATGTGGACTGTACTACGGCTGTTACTACATACTGCAATCAAATGTGTAACTCAGTTAGTTTACATATGGATGAGACCTATTAATGGTATGTCCAAGTGATGTTTAATGGATGTGCTCCAGCATTGGGAATGTATGTCACAGTGAGCCACACACTATAATGTGCTACACCTTGACACAACCATAGGTGGAGCACGCTGGGGTGACAGATACCTGTCATGGGTACTCCCCATGCTTTGCCACTACATCCCTGATTACATTATATGGAGCCCCTCATTAGCACACCAGGGAATCCATGCAGAGTGTGTGGGGAACAGTGATTACACACATGGAAACCGCAATTGGCTCTGCTCCACTGAGGGACAGTTGGTTAATCGATGTGGTGGTGAGAGCAGACACTTTTTGCCTCGGTTGATGAATGGCCTCTGACAATCGGGCATGTACCTACCGATGTACCTAGGAACCTATACATACAGTATCAACATATGCTGTTAGGTGCGTGTACTGTTCAGGTGTTGACATTCCTTGTTCCAATAGCTGTTGTGTGTGCAATGGTTGAGGGCTGCCTATGTAGGATTCATACAGTAGGCCTCCTATACATTACAATTTACAGGTGGTCGTGTGTGTGCCATCCAGTTTACTGTGTGTGCAGGTGGAGAGGTGTGTCAGTCCGTAGGGGCCTACACTGTCAGTGTATGTGCTATACGTTCCCTCTTTGCCAAGGTGTAGGCGTATTGGGCATGCCTCCGTCTGCCTACTGGGGCTAGCACAGGGTGTTCCTGGTCTGAATCCCTCTGTGCCTGTGATGGCCTTGGCAATTGTGGTGGGCTGTGAGGGCCTTCACCATTATGACCCTGCTGCAGCTGTTTCCGCAAGATCATATTATGTAGCATGGCACATACTATGAAGATATGGGCACATGTGCCTGGAGAGTACTGCAAAGCTCCACCAGATATGTCCAAGCAACGGAACCGTGATTTCAGCATCCCAAACACACGCTCTATGATGATTCTGGTTTGTGCGTGTGCCTCATTATGGCGTTCTTGCATGGGTGTGTTTGCATTTCTGATGGGAGTCATCATCCACGGCTCCAGTGCATAGCCAGCATCCCCCACAAGGTGGCCATGTGGGATGTCCCCCCTGACAAATACCTGATACAGCTGTGAGGCATGCCAGATGTGGGAGTCATGGTAGCTTCCAGGGCTGCCAGCACACACATCCATGATAATGTCCTGGGCATTGCACACGACCTGGCAGTTGATGGAGTGGTATCCCTTGTGGTTTATGTAGCGCCTACCATGCTCACTGGGTGGTGACTTGATATGTATGTGCGTGCAGTCTATCGCACCCAGTACCTCCGGGTAGTGTGCCACATGGTGGAAGAGATGGGTATTGCTGGCCAACTCCTCCTGAGATCGGGGGAAGTATATATGCTCATTGGCATGTGGTAACATGGCATCCAGGAACTGGTATAGTACCCTGGATGCTGATGCCTGTGAGATCCCCATTATATCTCCAGTTGGCCTTTGAAAGGTACCTGTGGCTAGTATTCGCAAGCTTACACATACCTTCATGTCCACTGGGATGGGTTCCCCTCTGTTGTTTCTGGATCTCAGGCGTGGCTGGCACAGCTCAACTATTTGCTGTAAGATGTCCCTGTCCACCCTGTAACGCTCTACTATCTCCGGATCATGTAGCCCCTGGTAAGTTACCCTTGGTCTGAACACTCTTCTCCTCCTCCGGGGCCTGCAGTGGTTGTCAGCATCATCCTCCACAACACCTTCAGTCTCTAACACATGGTGATGAATCACAGCTATGGCAGCTCCCAACATGTACATTGTAAAAGTTCCCCATCTGTTTACACCGATGGTGCAGTGTTTGGGAATACACAGGTGTGTGTGAGGTGCCTTCACACTTTATACTATTGTGCTGTGAACACTGATGATGTCATAGGGTGTGTATGTACAATCGGAGCTACAGGGAATTTTATGTGTTTTATCACAGGTACTGCTATTGTGGTGCCCTTGGTGTTGAATTACATTTAGCTGCCATGGATTACCTCTTGCCCTTCCCTTAACATTTCTTAACGTTTCCCCTCCCATTTTCTGGCATGCATCCAGCAGCCTGCTTTAATTTGTACTTTCCAAAACCTGGCCGATCTACTGCAGGTTTGCTTTGCTCTGCTATGACAGTTCTCTTTTCTTTGCAATCCGACACCTCCCCTATCCTGTTCTGCAGGTTGCTGCAAGCAGACTTGTTAGCTGCCGTCGATTGCCCACTGTGAGTTAATAGGTGTTAATTGCTCAGATGTACTCCAATTACCCTACTGCGGCATTTCCTTATTCTCTTCCCCTAACCTTTCTGTTTGAGCTATGGTGCGCGGCGCGTGTGTCTGCTTACCGGGTTTCGGGCACATTTTCATCCACGTACACATGTGCTTTCGGGCACCATATGTGCTCTCAGCTAAACGATGCTATACCTACATCCCCACCCCTATCCTGCGGCTTTGCTTAGCAACAGGCAGGCCGGATTTGCATTGCTCCAATGTGCTTACAGCTATGGTGGCACACCCCGCTGCTGATGTCATGTATACCTCCAAACCACTCCTCGGTGTTGTAGCGCTGCGCCGTATGGTACATCCTTAGTCCGGCGGGACGTTTGTGATTCACTATTACTTGCCTCATTTGCATAGCATTGACTACTAATTCATAGTTACTGCGCCGAACACTGTCACAGACCCTTAGCAACCCTTGCAGCTTGGTTGTGGTGTACCATGCATACCATTGAGTATTATGGTGAAATCATGATTTGTATTACATTGCGATTTTATGACATTTGTATATATTTTCCTTGTGTTCCCATTTGCGCACACATGCCCTGCGGTTGTACTTTACGTTACTGTGGACATGACATTAAATGTTGTTTTTTAGGTGTTGTGCATCTTTTCTTATGCCATTGGCTGTATATTTAGCCATTGGCATATGTTAACTTTGTAATACATGAGTCTGGTCCGCTTTCATAGCTCTGATGTTCTGTTTGGAAAAATGTAAATCATTTTTTTTGGTTTACATTTCTGTGGGCTTACGCTACGCCTGCACCACTTCATGAATCGGTATGTACCTTCATTTGCATGGTGCAGTACTGCGCATGGGGTGATTAGCATACCTGAGCCGAGGGCTGCGCAGATCTGGCATACGCTGGTAGTGCACGTGGAATTGGATCATACCTGAATCGCTCGGCAGCCATATTTTGCATTATACCACCTATGCTACGCCTGCGCCTGGCGCAAGCTTCATGAATCCCGGGGATAGTGTTTTTTTGTCATGACAATGGCCAGGATGACCAAAGTTTGATTAGAAGCTTGGGAGCTTGGTGTAATAGTTAAGGTCTTCACCTCTGCATAACAAAACACCATATTTGGATGTGAGTTACACTGGGATTTTAATACACTTGTACCATCACCATCTGAGCCACTGCTTCAAGTGCGCTGTGATGCATTTATCATCCAGATAGCTTTTTTCCAGCTTTTTTTCCTTTAAGCTCCTACAATTTTTGCTGCTTGTACCCAGACAGTGCTCAATACATGGGTATACAGTGGTTGGCAAGGGGGGGGGTGGTCATTCACTTCCAAAAGTGGCGTAGCCATCAAGGGGTTTAGCCCCCACCCCATAAGCAGATGCATCCCTCTGGTCATTGTTTTTCACCAGGCCCTGTAACAGGATGTTCACTTCTGAGACATCTTCTAAACGCCCCCTCCACACACACACACACACACACACACACACACACACACACACACACACACACACACACACACATGGAGATGAACAGACAAAACTTGATCATTCCTTTCTCTCCTCAAGCAGCTCCTACAACTCTTTAGTCACTGATTGAACAGGAATTGTCAGTGTGAAAGTCAGGGCTTCATCTCATTATCCTTGTATTCCCTAGAACTGGCCTACATATGTTCATAGCATACCACATACCCTAGGAGAGATTGCTATTATACTATGCAATGTGTTTTGCTGGTTTCCATTTTTTCTGTATAATCAAATAGTTCCCTGAACCTAAATTTAAGTTACATAAAAATAATCTAGAAAGGAATAGGTCAGTCAAATGATAAATATACTGACAAGTAATTAAAAAACATTAAGTGTTAACTATGAAAGTTGCATATTCAAACAGATCATGTGAAATAATTAAAATACAATAACTTAATATTTTGAATTAAACATGAATCCTAAAATGTCAAGTCAATGAAAATAATAATATGGAACCGTCATGGTATGGCAGTTAGAACACGGGATTAACACTATTAGCTGTTAACCACCTGCTTCCTATATTACTGGGATTGATTCCCACAGCCTTCATTTGCTTACTGTGTAACCTTGAGAAAGGAAATAACCAGAAAGTGCTTTGCGGGTAATTTGGGCTAGCCTCCTCAATGGCTTGCCTACTGACTGCCTATGAAGCTACGCATCTGATCTAGGCTTTTCAGGGGCACAGATAGTCTTCCTTTATGAGCAAGACCATCAAGATAAGCATTTATAATGTTGATAACAGAGATCAACAGAAATCAAAAACAATAAAAATGTAATGAACTCTGAATGCGAAACAAGGACAAGCGAAATGACATCCATTGAACGACTGACAAATGCACAATAATTCATTGTCCCATCACAAGCCATGAAAAAGCAAACTGCAGTTGAAGATAAGCCGATTGAGCAAGGCTTTACTTTTGTCACACAGAAAATTCCCCCATAGAAAGGGAGAAGTTCAGCTGCAATAGCAAAAGTTAGAAAGTGCAATTCCTAACTCCTGCACAATTATTAACTAGAACGCTGTAACACTATAACACTTAACCAGTGCTTACATGCTCGGTCCAAGAAAGACGGATGGAAAAGATCTGAAGTATCCTTCTGTTATTTTTGAAACACTGTTATACTGTTGCTGGGACTAATAACTTTTTATCTGACTAAAAGGCCAAAGTGCCACTTAGCGAAGAAATCAAAATGGCCATCATTTGCTTGTATTTCTTTGTTAATAAGCATTTACTTGTTTAAAAATGTGGGTAACTGTATTCTTATCACAAGTGATTAAGGGATTCAGTCATGCCTGAATAGTGGTTTCAGTCAACTGAATTCACAGAATAATGTGAACTGTGGAATAACGTATAACAGCTTCTGTTAATTTAGATCCAGTGTTGTCTTTTCCATCCCAAGTCAAGTTGTGAGTTATCGGATCCAGTTTGGATATGATGCCAGCCTTTTCTCAGAGCCTTCATCTCCAGAGCTCCACCTGTTCTTCTTATAACACACTGCTCATCTGCATCTTCCCCACTTCTAGGTTGCTGCTTTGAGGGACTGCAGTGGGACTGAGAGCTCCATCAAATATCCTTTTGGTCAGTGACCAGGCTTGTGATTTGTTCCTACTTTTTTCTTCTACCCATTAAGTGTTAGGTGATAATGGTTCTAAGGTTAGTTGGGATTGCTGCTAGTTAGTATTGCTTGGGTGTAGTTAGGTTTGTGACTGAGTCTTTTGGCATTCTTGACTTTTTGTGTTTATTTAAAAAAAATGATTGGTTGGTGCGATTCCTATTGATATTGTTGTGGTGTGGTGTTTTTTCTTCTTAGGTTATTGGATTGTTTGTTTCTGGATAATTTGCTTCTTCCCTTCCTTCTTAGTTGTTGTCTCCATGGAGAAGGAGAGGAAAAAAGGTTTGAAAAATTGTGTGACATATGGCCACAAGCTATCATCTCAGAATGCACATGATATGCATGTCTACTGCCACACCTCATTACACCTCTACATTATGTGAAGCATTTTCTACCATATTTGACGCTCAGTCACTTAACAAGCACTGACCAAAGTTGCTTTTGAAGATCTTTGAAGAGCTTGTTGCCCTCTGCGACTACTCCTGCCCACCTCTCTATTGCTGATGAAGAAGCCTGTTAAGGGTGATAGGGGGTCAGGGAAGGGACAATGAGAAAGATGTGAAAACCCAGGATTAAAGAAAGGAGGGACCACAAACAAGTGGTGCCCAGTCATTCTGATCAGCCTACACTGAAGGTCCACCAATCTTCGGCTCCTCTGGCTGTTTTAGTGCCAAGGCTGGCTCCATCCTCCAAGACCTAATCACCCAAGGCATTGACTTCAGGGAAATCAGTATCTCCCATCTCTAAGGGTGGGGCTGATTTGTATTCCCCTTTCTTTCCAGTCTTGCTGGAGTCATCCCCTTCATGGCCTCATTTTCAAACTTTTTGGTTTGGATCCAATCATTGGATCCCAGTATTAGAAGAAGCCTTTTTTGGTGGTCTTGTCTGCTTGGTCTGACCATTTGATTTGTAGTTTGAGGTCTTTGGATATGCAGGCCCAGATTCAGCAAGGGATCCTTCCTGCTGCCTTGGCTGCAGTGCCAGTGAGTGTTCAGCTCCATCCTTCATTCTTCCTCCCCTGGGCCTGTCAGTTCTGAGGTTTATGGATCCAGTCACTTTGCCAACACCAAAGTCAGCTCTGATGGTTAGTTACTTCAGGCACTGACCCCTTCTGGCCATGTGGGAGGAGGGGGCACCTCGGGGCTATGGTTCTGGGGTTGGATTCGTCTCTTCTAATATAGGAGTCATCCATTACTCTTGGAGCCGTAGCACTCAACAGTTCAACTCTGGTGTTGGCATCAGGAAGTTGGCTTGGCCTTGGAGACTGGCATCTCATTCAAGTCTTCTGGTCCGAAGAGTGTTAGCTCCAGGTGTGCAGCATTCAGCTGTTATGTTAGATGTCATGGAGAGGATTTTCTCTAAGTCAGAGGTGGAGTGGTCATCATTGACTCATCTTCAGTATCTGTACCTGTGGATACACATCAGTTGGCTCTGGGACAGCCCACAACCCAGGGTATCCATCTGCCTCTTCTAGGTCTCTCTGGATTCCCCTCTTCAGGAGGGACATGGAAAGAGTCATTGCAAGAGGAAGCAAACAGATTTCCATGCAGAATTTCTTATTGAGGACACCTACCTCACTGGCAATCTTCTAGAGTTATTGCACCAACAAGGGGCTGGACCACTGAAACCCCCTCCATAGAGGAGTCAGTGTTTTTGGAGGCCTTTGTTGTGGACTCATCCATGTCCTGGGTGCCTCCCTTCCAAAAACATATCAATCTGTTGTCCCATAGGCCATAGAGAGAACTGGATGTGGTAGAAGCAATCCCCAAGAAAACTGATAAGATCCTAGTACCTCCCAAGGACTGACCACATTGGAATAAGGAGTCCTCTGTTGATGCAATCAAGGTGACAGTAGCCACCAAAATGGACATTTTGGAAGAGATCTGCTCTGCCCCCCCACACACACACACACACACACACACAACATGGAGTCTAGGGTTTTGGACTGCTTAGGAAAACTTGCCTATGCCTCAGTGACCCTCATGCTGACAGCTTTAAATTATTCTTGCTACTATTTTGGTTACTTCAACTCACTACTATTTTGGTTGTTACAAGCTCATTGAAGTGAGTTGGTCTCCTGTTTTTTGTTTTTAAATTATTTAGCGCATTTGATGAGACTTCAGTGGGACATCCTGTCAGAAGTGTCAAGGGCAGTGAAGAGACAACAGTTTTTGGAGATGCAGAATACATGTTGGTGCATCTGTTTTGAAATGCAGCCAGTAGCACTATGTGCTGGAACATCTGGATGCAGCTGTGTAATTTCATGGTTTGTTTTAAGACATCTTTTGTCAATGCCCTGTTTGACAGGTCTTCCCTTTTTTACCCAAAGGCCAAGGGCATATTGACTACATGCAAAAAATACAGAAATACTCTATCTGCCATCAGGGTGCACTTTCCCACCCAGCAATGATCCTTTTCTAGGAATCAGAAGTGGGGGCAAGTGCCTCTTTTTTTTTTGCAAGTCACAACAGCCTTTTCAAGATGTTTCTGGTGAAAATTCCCCTAGCAGCAAGGGGGTAACATGAATGGATGTTGCCAATGAGGTAGGAGTAGCCTGCAGAGCCAGGGCTACCATGGAGTTTTTTCTGGGAGGCCTTTTCAGCATACATGAAGGGATGCCCAAATGCCATTCTCTGGAGACAGTCAGAAGTAATTTGGCTGTCCACCCAAAAGCTTGGGAGGCCATCACCTTGGACACAAGGATGTTGAGAGTCATATCCAGAGGTTATACAATTCCATTTTCATTTGAGCCAGGAGAAACAAGGAAATCCCTCCCAGATGTTCTACCCCATCAGAGAAAAGATGTAGCAGTTGAGATTCCAAAACTTCTGTCCCAAGTCATCTAAGAAGTCCCACCAGACCAGTGAGGATCTGGGGTCTATTACAAATTCTTTTTGGTGTTAAAGAAGAACAAGGACCTCAGACCAATTCTGGATCTAAGCCAACTGAACAGTTATGTCAAGCAGGCACAATTCTGGATGGTCATGGTGCAGCCCATCCTGCTTCTTTTGAGGAAGGATGATTGGATGTGCTCAGTAGAGCTCAAGAATGTCTACCATTATATAAAGATTGCAAGGCAGTCTGGGGGTGGGGATGTGCTTTCAACTGGGAGCTGATCATTTTCAGTTCAGAGAGCTGCCCTTTAATCTCACCACAGCCCTCTGGGTGTTCATTAAATGCATGGCAGTCATGGCAGCCTGTCTCAGACTACGGGCTACCAGTTATATCTGTACCTGAATGATTGGCTCCTTACTGGCTCAAGACACCATCTCTTGTAAAAGCTCAGGACTCCTTACTCCAGTTGTGTCTGTCCTTAGGGATCAGAATGAACTAAGAAAAGTCAAGTTTAGATCCAGTTAAAGTTTCAGAGTTCATAGCTGTTGAATTCTGTTTCTCAGAGAGCAAAACTTCCAATGCACAGGTTCATGTCTCTTCAAGCACAGGTGTCTCATGTACTTCTCTATCACAAGCCTCCAGCATCCATAACGCTGAGGCTCTTAGGACAAATGGCGGCTTTGATTTGCCTGGTACCTCTGGTGAGGTTCCCTATGAGGATCCTTCAGTTGACCTTAGCAGCTCAGTGGTTTTACTTAACACATCTGATGAATTTCTGGCTTGCCATAACAAACAGCTGGGTGCAGGTGAGATGGTGGTTGGAATCTTTCTTGTCACCACCAGATGACTCTTCATTCTTTCCCAACCTCAGGTCATGGTCACTATGGATGCCTCATTTCTGGGGAGCTGGGGCATTTTAAAGGAGAGACAGTCCAGGGAATGAGATCATCCTCCAAGGCCAATCTCCACATTAGTGTCTTGGAGACAAGATCAGTTCTCTTGGTGTTGCCGGTTTTTCAGGAATTTCTCCCCAAGGGTGTGATCTCAGTTCAGACAGACAATATGTCTATAGTCTGGTATGTAAACAGGGAGGAACTCAGTCTTATCCTCTTTGATGGGAAGCCATGAGGGACAATCTCCTATCAAAAGATTCTGATCACAACACACATCCCAAGGACATATCTTGGCAGCCAGTTTAAGCAGGAACATCCTTCTTCCTCATAAGTGATCCCTGAATCCAGAAGTAGCAGCCCGAATTTTTTGAAATTGGGGCACCCCATGCTGTGATCTCTTTGCCACTTCATCCTACACAAAATGTAGGAGTTTTTATGTCCTGGTTCCTCTTGAGGGACAGTCACTGAATGATATTCTTTTGCATACTAAACTCCCAGGTTTCCTGTACACTTACCCACTGACTCTCCTCATAGTAAAATTTCTGCAGAAAGCAGTCTGTTGTAGAGTGACTAATTCTCATTGCTGCATTCTGGCCTGACAAGTCTAGTTCCCTTTTCTGTGGCCTCACCTCCGGCACCAACCCTGGGTGCTTGACCCCATTCTGGGGTTGATCTCCCATCCGGCGGAGATTTCTCCACCCAACCTACATACCTTTGGGTTAACCACATGTTTTTTTCAGTTCCCATGATGAATACCTGGAATACCAAGCCCTCTGATAGTTGTTATTTTAAGCTCTTCTCAGATACCTACGTGGAAGATCTATGCTGGTAAATAAAAATGTTTTGGGGTTTTGGCTTTGTCAATGGTTTTAACTCCTATTTGATGCTGTTCTGGATTTCCTTGATGGTCTCTTTCAATCCAGTGTGAGCTATTGTTCTATTAACGTTCAGCTTGCTTCTGTTTCTAACTTTCACACTGGCAGAGATAACACTCCTATAGCTGCCCTTAAAAGCTCTAAGGCTTTCTTGAGGAGTACATTCTTCTTGCAACTTCCATTTCAAGGTCTTGTGCCTCCTTGGGATTTGCCATTGATGCTGCTAGTATTCACCACTCCTCATTTTTAACCTTTGGCCACCATTCACCTAAAGTTGCTGTCTTGCAAACACAATCTTCCTGGTGGCTATTACATTGGTGAGATGGGTCTGTGAGCTTCAGGCCTTGTCCTCGGTACCTCCTTATCTGTTTTTCACAAGTACAGGTTTACTGTCAGGACTAATCTCTCCTTTTTACCCAAGTTAACTTCAGAGCATACTTTGAGCTAGCTTATTCATTTGCCTGTGTTTTTTTTCTGAACTTCAGTAATAAGGGTGAATATTTACTGCATTGTCTAGATGTTCATAGACAGCTGTGATTCTATTTGGACAGAACCAAAATCTTTAGAAAAACAGAACAACTCTTTGTCTTTTTCCAAAGCCAGACTGGGCAGGCCAGTGCTAAAAGCAATCCTATCCAAATGGCTTCCTGATTGTTTTTCCTTTGTGTACAACTTGAGAGGAAGGCCCTTAACTGAAATAAAATGAAAGGACATCCTACCAGGGCTTTGGCCACCTCCACTGCTTTTTATCTCCAGAACCTCTATTGATGAAATTTGTGCTGCTGCTTCTTGGGTTAGTACTCCTACTTTTGTGCTCCATTACAAATTGGATGTACAGTTGCGGTCCAGGACCTCTTTTGGTTCCACCATTTTGCAAATTGGTCTCTTCTATGGCCTCCCTGAGATGATACCGGCTGGGGACTTTTTTCCTACAGGTTGAAGCCAGACGAAAAAGACAACATTGAATATGAACATTATGTACTTACCATAACAATAGACCTGTGTTGTCTGTTTCTGCCCGGTTCCCCATCCTTCCTCCATCCCACTCCTTTTTTGACTTTTGCTTTTCATGTGAGTGGATTATTGGGCCTTCAGGATTCCCCTTTGGATCCTGCATTAAGCTCCTGGAATCCTTCTTGCATGTTCTTAGATCTGTGTGAGGAGCAAGTTTGATCTGAACTAGATGGGGGCAGCATTATATTATTGAAAGAGAAGGCAGAGCTCCGGAGTCAAAGTCTGTGAGAAAAGACCAGCATCAGGTCTGAGTCAGATATGATAACCCACAGCTTGAAGCAGACAAGTACATAACTTTCATTTTCCTGATGGGGTGGGGAAGGTATTAAGGATTATTATAGCAGCTCAGTACTATTGTCTTCCCTTGGATCTGCGTAGGTCTTCCTATCTTGATGTATACAGACTTGAAAATGTATAGTTATGGTATGCTTGGCAGGGATGATCACTTTCCTATGTAGTTAGTGAGGCAGCAATAGACATTTAGCCAATTACATTTGTTTGCATCACTCGGGTATTACTTTATCCTGTACATCAAGCCTGGATACTTATTCATTATGGAAGCAATGTCCTGGGTGTCTTACAGGAATACCCAGATCAAGGACCATGGCTGAAGTACTTGAATGGCTAGACTACCTCAGAAGTGGACTCTTCCCCTGTTGTTTGTGTGAGGAGGCAGGAAGTGTTCTGTGGTAGTCTTCTTTCAGCATACAGAACTACCCTAGGTCTGAGACACTAAGTATGAGTGTGCTGGTCTAGTGCATAACCAGGTATGAGTGTGCTGGTGTATAACCGGGTATGAGTATGCTGGTGCATAACCAGATATGAGTGTGTGGTGTGTAACCAGGTATGAGTGTGCGTGCATAACCAGGTATGAGTGTGCTGGTGTATAACCGGGTATGACTATGCTGGTGCATAACCAGATATGAGTGTGTGGTGTGTAACCAGGTATGAGTGTGCGTGCATAACCAGGTATGAGTGTGCTGGTGCACAACCAGGTATGAGTGTGCTGGTGCGTAACCATGTATGATTGTGCTGGTGTGTAACCCAGTATGAGTGTGCTGGTGTGTAGTTATGAGTGTGCTGATGTGTAACCAGGTATAAGTGTGCTGGTGTGTAACCAGGTATGAGTGTGCTGGTGTGTATTTATGAGTGTGCTGGTGTGTAACCAGGTATATGTGCGCTGGTGCATAACCAGGTATGAGTGTGCTGGTGCGTAACCACGTATGAGTGTGCTGGTGTATAACCAGGTATGAGTGTGCTGGTGCGTAACCAGGTATCAACTTTTATGAGGTCAGCAAGAAGCAGAATACTGATTTGTTGCACAACAGTGGAATTGAAAATGGCATCACCAGCTGCACAGTGGGTTGGATCTTACTTCCCATGGTGAATACACATTAATCCTTACGTGTCTATTGAAGATCAATGGGCCCTGCATTAGTCCTTGCAGTTCCTCAGTTGTCTTTGGTTTGCTTTTGGACACTGTGTGGTCATTTTGCTCTAACAAATCTTTCATACTGAGTGATGTTAACATACGTCTTCTAAGAACACTGAATGATAAACCATGTCAGAAGGGTTGCAGAGGTGTGTTGGGAGGATTCCTACTGGGTTCCTAAAGCAGATGCAGAGAACATCTTTAGTGATTTTTTATCAAAATAGCTTCTGTACCCTAGGAGAGACTGGGATTTTGGATGCATATCCTTAAGGAGCCTAACAATAACCATACAGAATATTATATTCATAAAGCAGCAGAAAGTATTCTAAGAACTAAGCCAACACGGGAATGGAAAAAGATTCTGCCGATAGGGCTGACTGCAATCAGAGATACAGACAATAGGCAAGAGGGGCTTGGAATTTATTGGAGAAAAGTGGCAAAAGAAGCAAGGTGTTGGGAGCTAATAATTAGAGAGGGAAAGGTAATAGAATGGGAAGAGGCCAAAAATTAATTTGGACTGCAGGCTAGAGATTGCCTTCCCTATCAAGGACTGATATCAGAGTATAGGAAAAGAAAGAAATGGGGGGTCCTAAGGAAAGACCGGCACTGGAAGAGTTTTTAGATGAATCTAGAACAGAAGCACCTGCTAAAAAAGGAATAATTAGCAGAGCATACAAAATACTGCATGATAACTATAAGACTCATTCAGAGGAGGTTAGAAAAGCAATTCACAAAGAAGCAATGTGGGGATATATGTACATCTCCCAAATATGCAACACAGTCTAGAAGATTTAGGATCTTTGCTTGAGTGTTTACATAGGTATTTTTGTATCCCAAGCAGACTCCAAAGAAATTTTCCTCAGGTAGACAGCAAATGTTGGAGGTGTGATGGGGAAGAAAGTGTCAATTGGGAACACATTTTATCCTAGTGTAATGAGTTGGCAGACTTTAAAGATTCCCTGAAGACTATGCTATCAGAGACAGTGGGTGAGCAAATTTGTTTAACTAAGGAAATTATTTTTTTAGCTATGATACAGAATCGGAAAATGCCTAGACATAGTAAGGCTTTGCTGAGTATAATTATGGTGGCTGCCAAAAAAAAGCAATTACTAGAAAACGGAAATCAGTATCTAAAGCAGTTATACTAGAAGTAGTGAATATAACAATCGAGATAAAACAACTGGAATTGGGATCATTAGAAAAGGATAGGAGCAAATTACATAGGAAAATGGGAATTGTGGGAAAAATACATGCAGAGGAGGAAGAAGATTTAAAAGAAGGCAAGATTTGAATGAGATATGTAATGTTTGACTGACAATGACTGGACAGATTATAAGTGATGTATAATGTTAGCAGCTAAAATTATGTCAGTATGGTTTGTGATGTATGGTTTTAACTAAAATTATTTCAGTATGGTATGTTTTCATGTATATAAATATATGAATGCCTATATCCATACACGATAATTTAATAAAGATGTTTCTTGTTAAAAAAAATAGCGTCTGTACCTTGTCCAGGTTTGAACCGACATTAAATGATAGTGTGTTGATTCAGAATAATTAGAGTACGTACTTGTTCGCTACCCTTCCTGTCATTTTTACAGGTGGTGTGAGTGGGACAGTGGGACTGTGTTAGTCAGATTTGTTGTCAGAACGTTCTTTATTTCTTGGGGATAAATGCAGCAGCTTCTGTCCACAGTAGGGTTTCTGATCTCCTTTTCAGTGGCCTGATCTTGTTTGTTATAGCAGCTGTTGCTTTGAGGAAGTAGGGTGGCAAACTATTTGCTGACAAATCTTTATTTTTGACAGTAATCTTTTGGTCACTGAATTAATTCAGAGGAAGCATTTGTTGTACGTAGTATATAACAGAGAGTTATTTTAACTAGGTTCCTGCATTAAGCTTCGTAGGATCATAGGTTTATAGGATGTTACTAGGCTATTTGCCCTGAGGCCCTTACAAGCCTAGCCAAGAATTTAGCCCATGTTCCAACAAGTCAGCACCCTATGCCACTGTCCATCAGGGACACATGTGGAATCCCAGGGGTGTATTTTCTGTTCCCCATCCAGTTATCCAGGCTGCACTTAAAAAGGGTTAATGAGGTACTCTGCTTAATGTGGAGAGAAGTCTATTCCACAGAAGGGGGAGTCTCTGGGACACAAATCTGCCCCAACAACAAGTCCTATTGATGTCACAGACCAGGTTGAGGTCACTCGTGTGGGTTACACAAGTGGAACTTGACTTGTGGATATGCAGCAGCCCTATCAGGGCGGGGTCTGAGATAGCTTTGTATGCCAGACAGAGGTCATCTTTGAAGGGTCTGCATGAGACTGAGTAGAGGGACAGGGCCTTTAGCCTATCTGTGTAAGGTAGATGTTTGAGGCCCTGGATTCTCCTGGTGAGGAACCTCTGTGGTCTCTCCAGCTGCTGCATGTGCTTTGTGAGGTACATGCTAAAAGAGGCATTGTACTCAGTAATGGGTCTTATAAGGGAAGAATACAGGGATGTTATGATCACCTTGTCCCTGGATGAGAAACCGTTACTAATTAGGTGGGCCATGTAGAAAGCTTTCCTTACAGTTGAGGCAATATGGTGGTCAAAAGTCAGTTTGCTATACCCCTTGGTGCCCAAGTCCCTCATTACTAATTGCGTGCTTAATGCCTTATTATCAGTGTGATAATTTGTGGGGACATCACTCTCCCCAAAGGGGATGATGATGCATTTTTTGACATTCAGTATGAGGACATGTTTCTGGCACCAGTCATTTGTTTGGGTGAGACCGTCTTGGAGGATGCCCACATCACAAGGGGAATTGATGACAGTGCCCAGCTTGCAGTCATCTGAAAACTTGGTCAGACATATCCCACTGATTTTGGCCTGCACCTCAGAAAAGTATATCCCAAACAGCAGATTCACCAAGACTGATCCCTGGGTACACCACTCATTATGGGTCTACTGCTTGAGGTGGAATCCCCTATTTTGACTAGGTGGGTTCTTTCATTCAGCCAGTTTGCTACCCATCTGGTAACATGGATTGATGCCTAGTTGAGAGAGTTTATCTATTATACCTGAGTGGGGAATAGTGTTGAAGGCTTTGGCCAGGTCAAGGTAGGCGGTGTGCACCATCTTCCCCTCATCCATGGCCTTGGTGACTGTCTTAAAGAAGTCAACCAAATTTAACAGGCATGACCTACCCTTGACAAAACCAAACTGTGTGGGATTGAGTGTCTGGAGGTTACTAATGTCCTTGTTAATGAGGTCCATGATAATCCATTCCATGGCATTGCAGATCAGGCTAGTTAGGATGATGGGTCTATAATTTCCTGGATTGGTGGGTGCACCACCTTTGTGCAAAGGGATGACAGTAGTTGTCCTCTACTCAGCTAGGATGAAGCTGGTACTCAGGCTTTGGTTGGATAGAGTGCCTAATGGTGCTGCAAGTTCCTGCCTGAGTTCATGTAGGATGTTATTGGGTCCCATGGAGGCTGTATTTTTTGTCTTTGAGAAGGCAGTGATGACTTGCTCCCTAGAAATAAGGGGATGGGCGGCTGTTACTGAGGGATATCCTGTTTTACTTATGGGAGACAGAGGGGTGAAGTTTTCACTGAACTTGTCTGCCAGCAGATTGGCTATATATACAGTGTTTATGTATGTGGTATCCTTGACCACCAGTTCTGAGCAGATCTGGGTGTTTCCCTTGAGATTGTGGACATATGTGAAGAAGGCATTATGACTGCCATTAGTAGATGTGGCCAATTGTGGACTCAAAGTTTGTTTTGGAGGATTTCACTAGTGCTCTTATTTGCTTGATCAGGCTAAGGAGAGATTACTTCCAGTTAAGACACCTGCTCTTTCTTTGTCCTGAACAACAATTTTTTCCTTTTATTATATAGTATATTTATTGCAGATGTCCACCAGACAGGCTTACTCTTCCTTGAGGAGGATGATTTCTCAAGTCTGGTATTCCTGATTCCATGCAGCTATATAAATGCTCATACAGTACTTTGATGTAGGTTTGGCCATATGTGCCAGTTCCTATGGAGGGGGAGGGGGCTGTGAATCTGTTTATACCTTTCCATAGGAGGTTGTAATTAGCTTTGGAGAAGTTTTTTTGTTTGGTCCTAGCAAAGGGGGGGTGATGACTTTGAAAGCGACCGCTTTGTAGTCAGATCTTACCAGGGATGATGACACTGTAGGGATGCTGCAGTGGTTGCTCGTCTTAGTTAATACTAAGTCCAAGATATTTTCACTTCTTGTGGGGGTGTCGCCCAACTGGTCCAAGGCAATTACATTGACAAAATCAACAAATCTCTGGGCATTTGTGTTTTGGCATGAGTATTTCTTCCAGTCTATGGTTCAATAGTTAAAAATCACCCAGGATCAGTGTGAAGGGTTGAATCTTGATAGATTGGAAGAGGTCCAGATAGGTGAAGTGGGCATCTTGAGTCAGAGTTGAAGGTCTATAGCTAGCTATGATTTGAATAGGGGTCTTGTCAATTGTTAACTGCATCTGGAGTGTCTCCTGTGCATCATACTGTTTGACCAGCCTAGAGGTGTGTATGTCTTTTATATATAATGCAACTCCACCTCCTTTTGCTTTGCTGCCCACGGTTTGGGGTCTGAATGTATAATAGGATGAGTAGCCTCGTATGGCTGAGGTGCTCTCTGCAGCTTTGAAGCAGGTTTCTGTGACTGCACAAATTGTGAAATGAGAGCTGAACTCCTGAACCTTTATTCTTTTTTCTGATTTGGGGCTGTAACTTGAAGTAGGAGATCTCTTAGTTCTATTGTTATTTTCATTTAAGTCATTTAACTGGTCTCTGCCCGGAATATTTTATGGTTTTGCAGTGTAGAAGGCTGTCTTATTACTAAACTCTTTATTTTTCCATCTCTGATGACATATGGAGATGTATTTCTTAGGTACCCACAGTACTGTCAGTGTAAAATTGTGTCTCTCGATCTAGCCCTTTCTATTCCGTGTTCTTTTCAAATGTAACGATCTTTACATCCTTTGCAGTCACATTACATATTTCTGTGCTTTCTTTAGCCAAAATGTTGTTCAGATACTCCCTTCTCCCAGTTTGATGGCTGTTCTTTGAAATTCTGTCATTAAATTCTACCATATGACCTGTTTTGTAAGGCCTTGTCTCTGATTTTTCCATGTTACTAATACAGAACCGCAAATGCATTTGTGAAACTTGTACTAATTTACCTCTTGCTAATTCAGGATAACAAGCAGTCATGCTACCACTAGATGGCACTATAGACTTTGTATAACATTAACATTATTTATTTATTGGGCAGTTTAAGTTATACTAAAAGCTGCTGCTAATGTAAAGATTTCCAATATATAATTTTAACAGCAATACTAATATGCAATAGTATGACTAGTTTCACTAATTCATTTCAAGAAGTAGGATAATAAAAAAATAATGTATCACTGTTTAGAGTTGCCATTAGTTAAGAGTCTTTAATTTTACAGACGTAATCTTGCAGTATTCCAGTTTTCAATACATTATTTAAATCTTATTGGAATGTAGTGTCTTTAGAACATCTGATGAATATATAACTGCAGTTTTATCCCTTAAAATTGTACTTTGTATTCACTGCAGAAAGTCATCTATTATGCCACATAGGAAAAACATCTTTTATTCCCTTGGATGTGGGGCATACCTCTCAACTGTACAGGTTTTCGCAGAATGACCAGTTTTTGCCTCATATTTTTGGTGTGTTCCCCCTAAAATTAGTCCCTTTCTGGCAAATAGCTGCAGATTGAAATCATTAAATAATGACAAACATTTGAGTTTAAGACTCCACATCCTTCAAAAAATTCATGCTAATGCAAAACCTATTATTCCATTAACTTTCTAAGTTTGTAAGGGCAATATTTAAAATCTGTCCCCCATCATTTTAGGCTTTGTCCAGATTTTTTGCTCTAAGAGGTTGAGAGGGATGGTGTGGGTATGAAAGGAGAGATTTGGGGTCACAAATATTGAAAACTGCAAATGCTGTACACTTGCATTTAGTTTTGCTAATAACTTATCCAGGTTCCTCAAGCTTTGTTTTGGTCACTAAACGTATGTCATTCACTATAAAGCAACTCTACCTCTAAAAGAAGCAAACATTTGCCATTGAACTGCGGTTGTCAGTTGTTGTTATATAAATCATGTATAAGTGTTACCTAGTTTCAGCAATTTGATTTTTGAAGACATATTGCGGCACAAAGAAAGAGCAAAGTCATCTGTATTACGTATGTGGGCTGACACATCTGGAAGGGCATAACAAACCTCTAAATTGGACTGGCATGTATGAGGACATTTACAATTTGGGGAAGGTGGTATCAGATACCAGGGATGACTCTTGGAAGGTTATGCCAAGTAACTAATTGTTGCACATATGTGATAAATGTATGACGGTGCTACTGAGGAGTTTAGTTATACCATGCAGGCAAGCTGTGTGCTAATCCAGAATAACATACATGCTTGGGAGCACGTATGATTTTTATACTATTCATTGCTTAATATTGATAGTTAAACAATGGAACAGAGACTTCTTGCAAGATACTTGTGTTTTATTTAGCTTTTACAATTCAAAAAGTAATAGCAGTGAAGTAGTAATTCAGAAGCACTATTAATAGAAATAACTAGGTAAATGGACCTGTGTTAAGATTAAATTGTTAATTCTCTCATTCAGCACCACTCCCCTTTATACAGCTGGATTTTGCAAACTATTTCTGGAATCATCATGACAGTACATTTTGAGTACTACAACAAACTCCTGCCTTTGGAGTAGAATGTTTATAGTGCAGATACGCCATACACCTAACTGTGCTATACATTTCTGTAAGGCTGCATGTTTTACCACAGTTCTGTAAAACATTTCAATGCATTGTTCCAGACAGTCACATTTCCAGATATGCTACGCACGCACAACAAACATGCACACATAAACACAAACATACAAAGTTGTGTAAAACTGCTCTACACATTTTTTGAAGGAAAACGCTTACCTTCAGAAATGAGTTTAATATTAATATTTTGTAAAATACATAGAAAAAAAAGTGAGAAAAGCGTATACTTTGACTAGAGATTGAACTAAAACCTGTGCTGTCCCTTCATATGTCATTCTTTTGTCTTGTGTTGTGCACTAGCTATAACCAGAGCTGCTATACTGTACTCTGGGGAAAAGAAATGCTTATATGTGATAGAAAATTTCATATTTTCTGTTGTAGCTTATGAATAATATTCTTTTTCTTTCACAGGGGCTCTACAAATTTCTGTTGAATTTGAAGTATTTATTGCACCCCTGACTCAACGTCTTCTAAGGTAAGAAATTGAAACTGTACTGCAAGTACTGAAAACAAAATTATTTGCAAGTTTATTTTATGCTGGTTTTCTGTGTTGCCACTGTATTTAAAAATGCCTGTCTGTTGATTCATAACAGAAGCCAGAGTAAAATGATGCAATGCTGTTGCACAGGTATAACAGATTAGAATCACTCCTGCAGTTTGGAAATACCATAATTCAGTAAATTACGAAATCTAAGTATAGTGAATAATTAATGGAACAGTGTTTTTTTTTGTTTTTGTTTTAATAATGTAATTTAGTAGGTAAGACCTAATATGTATTGAATGATAGGGACCCATGGTCACATAATGTGAAATGGCCAATAAGCAGTGACTGTAGGCTCAGAACAGAAGTAAACAAAAGAAAATACAAAATTAAACAAATGCTGACTGGAAGACGAAGCATTGCCCTATACAACAAGAAGCATTATATAACATTAAGCCGCGGTGGTACAGTGGTAGCATTGTTGCCTTACAGCAAGAGGTTCTCCTGTTCGATTCTCGGCTGGAGTGCCTTCTGTGTGGAGTCTGCATGTCCTCCCCGCAGCCAAGTGGTCTCTGAAAGACATGCGTGAATGGGCGTGCCTTCGCTGAAGGTTGGGCGTCGGGCTGGCAACTCGGCACCATAAAAATCTACTGCCTATCATTAGCAGACCAGAGTTCCACTGTGGCGACCCCTAACGGGAAAAGCCGAAAAGACAAACATATAAGGGGAATAGTAGGATCTTGGATTATGTTTCAGATTATCATAAATACAAATACAGCAATCAGAAGGTGAATTGCCATGGCACACCATGCCTTTCATGGAAATGCAGTATGAATATGGTGTTTGAAATAAGTCACTGGATGTGTCAGTTACTGACAGCAGGGAAATGCAGGATGAATATAGGAAGGTTTATTGGAAATGGGTGTGGAAGCACTGGGCACTAAGTTAATATGCAATGTGTTTACTAGAACGGCAGTTGGGGATGGTGGAGTAAAACACTGATACATATTTTACGAAATACAGAGGTAACAGATGGAGCTACTTTCTAGACATAAAGTGCATTTAACTGAAGTCTAAGCATTCTGTAGTTCAAGTTCCATGTTGTATGGCATTTCACTCACACACACACACACACACACACACACACACACACACACACACACACACACACACACACACACACACACACACACACACATCATGAATAACTGCTGAAGGAACACTCATCTGACTCAATGCATTCTAAAAGGATGATAGCAAAGCATCGGCAGTTCTCTGTGTGACGTAGCAGCAATTCTTTTCTGGTTTGTAAAACTTCTCCATGAACACTTGAGAAATCATATCCCCCCGCATTAATGTGCGTGTGTCGTACTATAGACACATGTCCAGACCACAGTGACAGAGTCCGTGTATCGTACTAAAGATAAACTATCAGATGCAGAATACATCCTTAAAGAAGAAGAAGAAATATACATTTTTTAATTGTTTGATTAAAATTAAATGTGGCAGCATCCCAGCCAGTGCCCCACCCTCCTGTCAGCATGCCCTAGGTAACTGCCTAGGTTGCCTAGTGCTGAAGCTGGCTGTGGTTATTAGAAGCCTTAACAGAAGTATCTTCTCTCCTAAACTATCTGCGATTCCAGAAAAATATGCAAAATCCTCCCTACCTCACTCTGTCACTTAGGATTATTTTTCTAGGTTGCCTGATAGACACTGTGATGCAAAAGGCTTTCTTATCTCACAAAAAGGTGGATTTGCATCTGGAAGTCTTCTTGACCTTTTCTTGTCAGTCTCAAGCTACTGTCAGAGAACTTCTCAGGATATTAGGCTTCATGGCTACATATGAGAAAGGTTCATTGGTACCTCAAAAGCAGGTGGTTCCAAAAGTCTTATCCCGTGGAGCTTCACATTCCAGTCTTGGTCTTTATAAACTCAGGACTGCATTGGTAGAGGGATCAGGTGGCTCTGGCTTTCAATCCAGGTTTCCCTTTTTCTCTACTCACCCCAGCACAGCCTGTTTTGACTGGTTCTTCAGGTTTGAGGAGCAGTTTCACAGGGATAAGCACAAGGATAGTTCAGACAAACCAAAGTACATCAGTATCAAAGAAACATTGTCTGTGATTCATGCTTAGTCTTCATGTCATCTTTTGGACCCATGTCCTTTTCAGATCATTACAGACAACACCACAATGATGTGGTACATAAACAAACGGGGAACTAGATCACACCCACTGCTGGTTGGCTTGGGTATTAGATCTTCAGCACTCCTTAACTGTATCTTATATTCCATCCAATCAAAACATAGTGACAGTCAAGCTAAGCAAATCCTGGGTAGACCCTTAATGAAGAGGTCTTCCAGGTACTGATCCAGATGTGGGGAATACCTTATGTAGATCTGTTTGCCTCTTTTCAAAACAGGCTTCTAAATAGATTCTGTTCCAGGACTCCTTGCAAGCAGACTTGAAGAACAAATTATCTTTTATTCCCATGGTCAGGGATGTTCCTATATGTATTTCTCCCCTTTTCAATAATTTCTATGTTAACTTTGAAGATTCAGAAATACTCTCTAAAAATCATTGTGGTGACTCCCTTCTGGCCCAGGGAAAATTGGTTTTCCCTTCTTATGGAACTGGCCAGGGGCAATTACCGCAAGCTTCCTCCTTGACTAGATAGTGATAATGGAGGACACTGGACTGAAATAGTTTCTTTGCACGATGGTTGAAGTGTTAGTGCAGAAGCGTAGTTGTACACATGGGCGCTGCTGTCCTAGCATTTTAAATCATGATCACAGACAGTATTTCAGTTTACTGTTCCTCATTATCATCAAACTTTTTATTATTTCATCATCTTTCTAGGCTTAGAGAAGGAATATTTAAAATCTGTCCCTATTTTTTGGCCCTTTGTCCCCCCCGCCACTGTCATTATTTTTGGCTTTGTCCAGATTTCTTGAGCTAGAGGTTGAGAGTTATCGAAAAGAGAGGACCCATAATTCTGTCACATCCCTTTTCATGTCTCACTCACTTCACACACCATTTGCAATGCTACTACAGGTGAGCATTAATGATAATAAAAGATGCTGCAAAGTACAATGGGTACTCATGTTACTTAACATAGTAAATCCATTGCCATTAGGATTATTCTGTAATGTCTCAAAAAAAAAAACATGTTTTTTGTAGCATATCTCTCAACTGTCCAGAATGTCCAAATTTTATTTGCCTCATATTTTTTCATCTGTTCCACACAAAATGTGTGATTTTTTCTCGAAAATCAATGAGAAGTCACTAAATAATGACATACATTTGAGTTTCAGACTTCATATCCTTCAGAAAAATACATGCAACACAAATTCTGCCATTTTAGCAAGTTTCCAAGTTTATAAAAGCAGTATTTAAAATCTGTTCCATATTTTAGTGGCCTTTGTCACCCCATCATTTTAGGCTTTGTCCAGAGTTTCTTGCACTATGAGGTTGAGAGGTAATATGCTTTTGAGCAAACATCACTCTATTAGTATAGTAATGGTTTTGCATTGCTTTGTATTTCAGTAAAGGCCCTGCATTTGGTATGTGCTTATTTGACACACCCATGCAGGTGCTGCTGGTGATAGTGGAGAATGCCAGACTGAACGTAACTGGAGTTCGTATTCATAGACACGAGTTATGCTCAGTCCAGTGTTCTCCATTATCGCTCACTAGATCTACTCACACAGGGCAAGGAGAATTTGATATACCCTGACAAATAACTTCAACTGCCTGCATGGATGGTATCAAATTTGATACCTTTTAGACATCTCTTTCATGAGGGTGGCAGCAGATACTGAAGGAGGCAAGTGCGCCTGCTACTAGAAAATTATATATTGGCAAGTGGAAAAGATTTTCTAGTTGGTGCCTATCAAGTGATCATACCCTCATTGCCAAATGCTATTTGGGATTTTGTACTACTTCTTTTCAAATATTTGTATGAGTTACTATCCTTTGGCCTCTCTAATTCCTCTATAAAGGTTCATCTTGTGTTTGTTTCAGCATATCTGCCCATGGATCCTCCTCTTTCTTTTTTGTTTATTGTGAAACAGTTTCTAAAAAGAGTTTTACACCTGAGACCTCCTTGCATACAAACTTCTCCTCCTAGAGATCTCATTTTTTTACTTGAAAAACAGACTATGTCACCCTTTGAATCTGCCAGTTTGGCTGACAAGAGGTTCATCACTTGGAAAACTGCTTTCTGTACAGTTCTGACATCTGCAAAAAGATTATTAGAGTTGAGGGCTCTCATGGTGGGAGAACCCTATCTATTTTTTTCACAGAGATAGGGTCAGTCTATTCACAATCCCCATCTTTCATAGCCAGGGTAATTTCAGAGTTCACATTAAAGCAGACCATCAATCTCACTGTTTTCTATCCAGATCCCAGAAACAAGGGAGGAAAGATTCTTCATACACTGGATGTTCATAGTGCACTTGGGTATCATCTTGATAAAACTGAGTCCTTCAGGAAAGCTAACCAGCTATTTATTTCCTACCCTGAGACTAAGAAAGGTCATCCCATGTCTGAGCAGACTATTTCTAGGTTTGTTACTCTCACCATTCCAAAGCCATTCCAGGCAGTTTTAAGACACATTCCAATAGAGTCTAAATTTCTTCAATAGCATATTGGAAAGAGATGGCCTCTAGAAGTTTTCTAGAGGCAGCGACTTGATACTCCATCCATACATTTACAAAACACTACAAACTGGATTCCTTTTCCAGGTCCAGAGCTGGCTTTGCTAGGATCATTCTTCAGGAGTTCCTGGACCCTTATCATTCCTCCTCCTATGTTGCACAAACTGTGGTAATCTACCCATAGGCTACTGCAGCAGTGAGAATGAGCAACACAATACAGTTGTGTAAGTTACACTTATTTGTAACAGTAGATGTTCGGATTCTTAACTGCTGTGTGGCCACACTCACCCTCCATCCACCTTATTGCATATAGTTCTAGTGAGATACAAGTTAGTTTTTTTTTTCAATAATTTTTCTTTTTCTTTTACAATTATATATGACACAAAAAAAAACAATTTGATCTTTACAACATGACCATAGGAGTATGTTATACATTAGTGTTAATACCATAAGGTGTAGGTCATACAACACAATTATTTACACTATTTACGCAGATGCTTTCACCATTAGCTCAATTGTTATACAAAACAACACATACAATCTTAATACCCAAACTATGATTAGTCTGTCAAATCCTGTATGAGTTTCTAGGTTCCATTAAGGTGTATTCTTAAGTTGCTATGTGGTTGACTATGCTAATATTATATTAAAGGTTTGTTCCCAGATTTCTCTGGACTTCATGTTTTGGTTTCTTTTATCCATTACTATTTTGTGAGCTAAGAGATGTTTTATGGCTTTTTGTTTAAAACCCTCCCAAGATGTATTCAACGGATTTAGCCATTTGAGAGCTATATATAATTTCATTAGTAGAAAAATTATTAAGAGTGTATCTGCTTGTTTTTTGGGAATGTTAGTTGGAAGAATGTGTAATAAGGCAAATTCCCATGTTAATGTTGAAGTTTGGTAGCACATCTTTTGTAACTGTACTTTGAGAGAATTCCATAATTTGTAGACACATTTGCAACTCCAAAATACATGCAATAGGTCGGCTGTCTGGTCCTTGCAGTGTGGGCATAGTGGTGACCTTGATGTATTGAATTTGTGGAGGGCTGCAGGTGTGAAGTAAGCGTTATTATTGATCATTAGCTGTGTGTAAGCTAATTTTTTAAGTGGTATGATCTTCAGTGTTAAGCTAATTGCTTGTGTTATTTGTTGGTCATCTATGGAGGGCTTTAGTTTTCTCCAGTAGTTGGAAAAGAGAAGCTCCTTTTGGAATTTAATCTCGCTTATCATTTTATATGAATTAGTAATAGTTTTCCTTGTTGAAAGAATATTTTTCCAAAGCAAATTGCAAGTTTCTATGTCACTATTGGATATAGTAGTGTTTTGGAGGCAGGGTTGCCAGATTTCCAGCACCCCAGATAGGGACCAAAAAAAAGAAGAAGGTCTCTCACGGCAACTGAAGACCAAAAAAAAAAAAAAAGGTCTTTAATGCGGAACAGAGTTCCACATTAAAGAACTGAGCTCACTCAGTAGCTCTGCACTAAACACGGAGCTTCTCGTGTTTAATGCATCGCAGTTCCGCATTCAACACAAGTAGCTCCGTGTTTAGCGATATTTGATTGGCCCGTATACCGGCATATGGGCCAATCAAAAATCGCTAAACACGGAGCTTCTCGTGTTTAATGCGGAACACAAGAAGCTCCGTGTTTAGCAATTTTTGATTGGCCCGTATGCCAGGTATACGGGACAATCAAAAAAAAAAAAAAAAAAGCGGAGGCTGGCCGGGATTTAAACCGGCAGGGCGGGACTCGGGATCAGGCTGCTGATCTCAGGACAGTCCCGCCCAAATAGGGACGTCTGGCAACCCTGTTTGGAGGTAACTGGAACACAGTTCTTTGATTTGTCTTAGTATTATTATGTAAGATTTGGAAAGATTTAAGTTAGTCCTAATTTCCTGTATTGTGCAATTAAGGTATGGGAAGATATCTTGGATTGTTTTGTTGAGATACAAGTTAGTTTTGATTGCTTACTTCTTTGTTTAGATCAGCATGAGTGAGGTCTCCATTTTTGGTTAGGGGAAAGAAAGTCCTATAATGTTTAGTCACTCTTGCTGTTTATATAGCTTCCTAAAAAAATACTTAGTCTATAAGCAGATAGAATGACACTGTGGCAGAGGGTGAAAGCTTTTGAAAGCTGGCTGATTGCTAAATCCTTGTCAGGATACAACACAAAAGCTACTGCAGTAGTGAAGAATTCAAACATCAGCTGTGATATGTAAGTACAAGTTACACAACTGTACTTTATATCCTTATAGTTCAGACAAAGGCTGACATTTCTAGAAACATAATGTTGCTAAAGATGTGTAAATGGCAAACTATTCATCACAAACTAATCTTTACAGAGTAACATTCATTAGACTCTAGGTCTTAAACTGGAGTACGTAAGTCATAATGAAAACAGTAAATATTACATTTTGTAATTTTTGTAAACAACTTGTACATGCCAACACACATGTTGTCTCCTGAATTTTGGTCATCCAGCTAGGAGCTTTTCATAGGAGGCTAAGCAGTTTTATTGAAGTTGTTTGGTCTTTGATATATTTAGTGAAATATGAAAATTATGACAGTATAAATAAAAAGTAAGTGAATAATATTTAATATATGTTTAGTTGCAATTGAGAGCAACTACGTATTAGCCACTCTGCTCATCACGCAATCTTTAAGATGAAGTCTTTCATTTGCTGGTATGAGGCATGGTTTTGCTTTTATTAATGTAAACATGAACAAGCAATATTAGATGACTAGAGGTGTCACTAGGATGATCCTAGAGAAATGTCTGCCGGCATCACTAGGGTTTAATGAGTTAACAATCATAAATGATAATGTATAGTTGTGTTTTGGTGAACTGCAATACCTCAGGCTTTTTACTCAATGTACAAAAAAACTAAAACAACTTTTTGTTCTACCAAAATCTGAAGTGAGTTGGTAAATACTCTTATTCACTTTCACTGTAGTGACAGCCCCATGACAGAAGCAACCTCATTTACATGCTTTGGGGTCTTATTATTGATCAGTATTTAACATTTGACCGTCACATGAAGGTAGGCCGTTACTTTAATGGTTGGCCAAAATCTTGGCCTGCTGTTTTGCTACAAATGCTTTATGACAAGCTGTACCAAGCCTACTCCACCTCATACATTTCTGTTTCAAAGTCTCCTTCATGTCTCGAGCTATGTTAGCAACAAATATTCCTGCAGATTGGTTAAACAGGATGGAGCTCATCCGCATGCAAGTCACCATAGATAAGGTCCCTCACCATATCATGGCTAACTACAGGTCACCATCAATGCCCCTGTAGTTTCACACACCTAAAGTGAAACCTACTACAGGTGCTCACCATCCAACCAAACACCCTATTCATGGGTGACTTTAACTAACCCTCTTATAGACTGGGAAACTTACACTGCTTCAAACTCACAGGCATAATGCTTCCTGAACATTAACATAAACACCCTGGAACAGATAGTGCATGCTCCAACCAGAGGATCTAACATATTGGATCTAGCATATATCAACATGGAAGAGCATTGCAGCTCCCTGTGTCATGTTCTCACTAGTGAGGTCTGATCACAAAGCTGTCTCCTTTGAAGTAAAAATCAACCCAGAAAACCCAGATAAACCAGTAACAGTTAGGAACTATTATAAAGCAAACTACAACCTATTAAGAGACAGTACGTCAAAATTCAAGGCTCTCCCTAACCCTGACATCACAGCTACCTATGTTGAATTATTCACGGAGTTCCTATGGCTGCATAGAGGCCTACCAGAAGTAAACCCAAAACAAATACTAAAAACAAACTGCATTGGTGGAATCCTCATCTAAACAGGGTATATAATAAAAATAAAAACTCCTGGACAAAATCGGGAAGTGCAACTCCCTTAAAGACAAGTGCTGTCTTATTAAGTTCAACGAGGCTAACTACAGGGTCAGCACAACTCTCAACCTCTCTGTGCAAGATATC